>NC_133654.1:54741450-55007517 GCF_009905375.1 Apium graveolens | reverse complement strand
AAGTCTAAACAAAAGGAATAACAGTTTGCTATCTTGGCCAAGCTACAGGCTGTGAATTCTTCTCAACAAATTCCCTCTTAACCATCTCAAGTTACTGAATCAGAGAAGAAGATTGAAAAACAGAAGAAATCCCCAAGAAAGAAAGAACTGGGTAAAAGAACAAAAAGAAAGTTGGATGTTGCTGACAAGGAATTGGAAGATCAATTTCCAAAGGAATCCACTCAAGCTGAAACTCAAGCATCAAAGCCCTCTGTGGTATTTGAAGACATAAGGGTGGTGGACCCCTTCAGGAACATACATGGAGAACCTATTGTGCCAAAGGATGAGCCAATAGAGTGGGATAAATTACCAATTCCTGACTTCAACTTTCCAATTCTTACTAAGCCAAGAAGGACAAAATCAAGGGCAGTCAAGAAAGTGAAGCTGTCACCTCTCAAATCCAAGTCAGTAGTCAAAGCTCAACCCAAGGTCAACAGGGGAGACTACTTGTACTTGTGTGACATCAAAGAATTCTCAGATCTAAACCTTTATCTGGAGGAGCTGGATGAGGTAAGGGGAATTGATGCATACAGAAACCTACCTGAAAGGTTGGTGTTCAAGTACAAAGGGGGAAGGGAGATTCAGTGGCCTCTTCACAGGATACTTCAAGAAAGCCAAGCTGTGATGATCAAAGTCTATTCATCCTTCAAGAAAAACTTTGGGTTCAATGTAACTGCAAGAAGATTAGTATTGAAGAAGATTGAAGAGCTAAGGAGTGTTAGAGCCAAAGATGCACTACCCAAAACTCTTATCATCCCATACACAGGGAGAAGAGTGCATTTAAGGCCCTACTGGCTGATGGAATTCATGGATGAGAAGGGTGTGAGAAGATTCTTCAGATTAGAAGACCAATTGAGTATCTCTAGCAATGAAACTCTCTTGGAAATGCAAGAAATGTTAGATCTCTCAGAATCTGATGAATTAGAATTCCACAGACAGCTCCAAAATCAAATTGAAGAAAACAACAGAAAGCTTGGAAGAAGATCCAGACCTTCAAGAAACTAGAAAAATCTGCTCAGACTAGAGGAGCATCTTGAACTGATTGTGAGCCAAACCTTGTACATTTTTATTTAAATTGAAGCACTTTCAGTTTTATCTACTTATCTTTAAAGATATATGTTTAGGATGTTTTGTTATCATCAAGTATCTCTTAATTTATGGCTACAATTCCAGTAGACATAAATTGGGGGAGATTGTTGTGAATATGTTGTGTACTTGATGATTACCTAAACAAAACATCTAAGTAGATTTTACTTAGTGAAATAATGTAGCACTCGACGGATAAGAATTATAGTCTCGACGGATAACTCATTATAGTCCCGATGGATGATTAACTTATTATCCATCGAGTGAGTAGCTTATGTAATAATAAGTTTGTAGCACAGTGTTGTATGCACCTTTGTATAGAATCTGGAGTAGCATATAAGTCATGTTGACTTTAACTAGATATGCAGAATAGGTTGATTAACTGTACATAAGCAATGTCTTGTAATTCTGTATAAGTGAAATGAAGTCAAGTGACAAAATAGCTACCAACGGATGATTAACAAAGCTTCGACGGATGACCAAAATAGCTACCAACGGATGCTTAACTAAGCTTCAATGGATGATCAAATTACTATCAACGGATGTTTAACATAGCAATCGACGGATGATCAATTAAGTCATCGACGGATGATCTGAAAGTCGACAGATGATCATATCAAGATTCAAACATCAGTTGAACAGTGAAAGCTGACACACAGCCGTTGAGTTGGATACAAGTACACTGTGGAAGCCCATTAACTGGGTAATAAAGGATGAAAAGCAGCAAAGATCAAGACTGTTAGATTTTATATTTATTCAGTTCTTTTGACTTTGTAATCTTGGTAATATATAAACCAAGAGAGTAGCAAATAGAAAAATAACTGACAAAAGCTAAGAAACAACAACAGAGAAATCTTTGTAAGCACTATCTTTAGCATTTCCTGTGTTCTTAGCAGTTCTATTTTGTAAGCAGCTGTGAGCATTTCTGCACATGGAGTCCTCTCGATATATTATATATATCTCTGGTGGAATTGTTTAAATCCACCAGAAAGTTTCTAAAGGCTCTTGTTTTTAATTACTTATGTTTTGATTCATTCAAGTTTACATTCCGCATTGTGCTAATCAAAACAAATATATCCATAATCGAGTTGAACATTTTATTTCAAGAAAAAGGTTCAAGAATTCCATTCAACCCCCCTTCTGTAATTCTTGCTATATTGTTAAGGGACTAACAAAATTACTATGTTCATTGCTTCACTCATATCCTTCTTATCATAGTTTAATCTACTAGCAAAATTTTCTGATATAAAAGACTTTTCAGCTCCTAAATCAATCAATACTTTAGCTTCAACATTGTTTATCGAAAGCTTACCTTCTATCACCTTAGAATTCTGAACAACATCCTTCATCTTCAGATTAAAAGTCCTTGCTAATGCTTGTGGAGTCTCTGCAGGTGGTGGAGGTAATGCCAAAATTTCTGGTGGTGCTGCGGTGCTAGTGCTGGCTATATTCATCATGCTCTTGATTAATCCGGTGGACCTGCACTCCTTAGCGATATGTCGAAATTTTCCGCACTTGTAACATGTTACTCCAGGTTTCTGCACTTTAACTCATTGGCCAAATGTCCCTTCTGATAACATCGATAACATGTCATGTTGAGCTTATTGCAAATTCCTGAATGCTTTTTCCCACAATGCCTACATTTGACCCTTGGTTGTTTGTCATCATTCACTTGTCCCTGATTCTACTGATGGTTTCTTATTATCTTGTCTCTTGTTCACTTCCCCTTTCTTCTGTGTATTCCATCCTTTCTGGAATCTGATTCTCTTCAAATATCTATCTTACTGGTACCTTGATTCTGTCTCTCCTTTTGATGAAACACTTTCCTCTTCTTAATATCTCTTTCCTTTATGGATTGTGCTCCATTACTTTCAATCAATGCTGCCTTCTGAACTACCCCAGAGTAGGTACCAATCTCAAACATCGACGCTCTATCTCGAATCCAATATCTGAGCCCTTGTTGAAACCTCTGATCCTTTTCTTCATCAATATTCACATACTTAGTCACAAATCTTGACAATTCTGTAAACTTCTTCTCATATTCCAAGACGGTCATACTTCCTTGTTTCAATTCCAGGAATTTCATCTCCATCTATTTCTGCATAAATCGGGGGTAATATTTTTCCAAGAAAAAATGACATAGAGAAAAAATGCATGAGAAATTAAATGCACATCATCTTCAGACCAATAAAATGGCATTATAAACGTGAACTTGAGAATTAAGCCTCCATCATAAGAAATACAACAAATTTGGCCATTGTTAAATTGGAAGCAAAACAGAAGGTTAACTCACTAGTTTATGGAACTATAGCAGTTGGTCAGCAGGTTTTTGGCGAGTGAATCGATCACATCCAAGGAAAACCACGAGAAGCCTTGGAATTTGCAAGAAAATAAACCTTACAAACCGGCAGTAATTATTATTTGATAACCACAGCTTCAACAGGTGAATAGGAGGATTTACAATTTAAGCAGTCATATTTCACTTACTGAACTGAAGTTGTCAGAAGTCTATTGCTTCAGAAACCTTTCTTCTACTCCTACTAAAAAGGAGATGAGACGATGAATAAAGGAGTGTGTATTCAAAAGACAAACAGATGAATTTACCACACATGTGGTCGTCAGAGCATTGTCACATAAAATATAAACAATAATTTCATTACTAATATGAACATTATCATCAAGAAACAACTGTTTCGCAACTAAAAAATGAATAGAAAACAATTCAATCAAGCAACAACTGTTCTCGTAACTAAGAAAAGGAGTTTTATAGAAGCAAATTTTGTCTTTAACTCACGATCTTTGTACTCGTTAAATTGCTTCCTCTTTCAAGAAATATGCGGCATTAACGGTCTTCTGTTCTTCCCCTAGTCGAACCAATTCGAAAGATCTCTCCATTTCTCTTCTCCAAGTGTTGGCTACTACGGGATCAGTGGTATCATGAAAAGCTGGAGGGTCCACATTCTGAAAAGTTTTGAAAGTCACAATTTGTTGAGGTGGCTCTGGTGGATCTGGTTGATGTTGGTATTGATCATGATTCTCTTGGTTTCGAAATTTTTGTTGTTGGAATTGTTGTTGAAGAGTTTGTTGTTGTTGAGAAATTGCATTAGTCTGTTGTTGCAGAGTTTCCAATATTTGAAGGATATTGGGTACGGTTGTAGAAGCAATACATGTTTACTTTATCTTTTTAGGAGGCATATTTCTGAAAAGAAAATTGGTAACAAGCAGGTGTGATTATGACAAATATTTCAAAGCTAGTTATCACAGGGTTAATTTGATTACATGATATCTGGATTTTAGCAAAGTTATACATGATTATAAGCATGAAAGCGAAAATATAGGGAAAATTGGGACAACAGAAATGCATAAGTAAGCTCGAAACAATGACAATAATCACAAGCATGATTCTGATATAACAGGTTTAACAAGGTAGTTAAGGGTATAACAATCAAAACCAAGGTGACAAGAAATTAAGGGAATCAAATGCATTCGGATTTAGTTAATGAGTTGATATACAATTCTAGAAGTAAAAGTGAAGTTAAATTGAATGATAATGAAACGAAACGATAGTGCATTAAGCATTAAAACAAAGTTATCTTACAACGCCGCCAATTAAAGTTCAAATTTTTAAAAATCAACAACATCATAGTTCTAAAAAGAAATACAGAAACTACATAGTTTGAGAAATACAATCAACATAAAGGGTAGCCAACTGGAAAGGGAATAGGAAGTCTGGCTCCTAATTTGGCCTAATGGTAATCTACCTACGTCTCCTCGTTAACATCTTGAGCTATCGGGATCTCTTCCCAATGTTCTCCCTAAAGCACCTTCACAATGCCTTGAAGTTCATCCGTGACCATCTCGATGGTGTACTAGCTGTTGCGGTCATGGTGTGCTGGCATCTCCCCAAGCTTAGTGTTAACGAACTGTGGCGCTGTGGCGCCCTCCAAACCCGGATCAGAAGTTTGGGGTCCACACACACACACACCTTATTTATAACCTATAACAATAATAAAGATAATAATAATAATAATATGCAGTGACCCTACTTACCAACTACCACGGACCGTAACAGGTTAAAGTATGCACACAAGCCAAACACACACTTATATTACAAACCGTATAAATCCCAACTATTCAAACTTAAAACTGAGTATTAAACATTATTACAAACTTTAACAAACTTAAATTATCTCAAAAGATGCTTATTAGCTTAACTCGATCAACCTGAACCCTTAGCTCTCGCGCTGGACTGGGGATCCTCGCTACCAACTGGTTCCTTCTTAACTGGAAAAGAACATAAACAACATTGCATAAATGAGCTAACTAGCTCAGCAAGTCACAATGACAAAACTGAGAATAATGATCATCAAGTGAAAAGGGTTATGATATCAAGTGAACAGTGAATTATGATTTAGAATTGGATATTATATTTTCATTTTAAAAACCAAGGTTACGTTGCTGATCAGTCACGCACTAACCCCGAGCAAAGCACACAACACTGCTCTAACTGCTGGATCCAAGGCACACATTGGCTTAACTTGACCATTAATATGGTCTGACCACGAATTTGGTCCATAATTTTATAAAAACAATCCAATTCTATAATAACAGAATAAATAATGTAAAGCAATAAACAGAATCATAAACAACATTGAATGTTCGATAAGGAAATGGTTTCAATCTTTACAAGGGATCAGTATGGCAATTTCAAAGCTTGACTGTTAGGTAATGAAAGAATTGGATAACAAAGGAATCAATGTTTCAGGGTTACCAGGAATTGGTCTTTCAAAGCATAAGGTACAATGGTTTAAGTATGTAAGTAATTCGATTCAGTGCTTGGTATTTAGTTTGTATGTATTTGTGGAGTAGTATCGTATATTTGTGGTTCGTATTTGGGTGTACAACAATCAATAGTTTAAAAAGAATAAGGTTTACGGCTCCAGATCAATAACTGGAATCAGGGTTTTGGGTTCAATGCTTCAAAGCACTTGCAATATAAAACAGGACTATCACTCAACTACAATATATCTCGAGAAAGTTCAGAACACTTGCCTGGGACTAGCTTGCTATACTACACTAACTTCCAATCAAAACTGTCTACTCCTCGACTATCTGTTTCCCTTTCCTACACTTTGCCTCTTGTGCACACATATCATAAGATTAAAATAATAATTTTTGGAATTAAAATAATCATTTTCAGAATTTTTGGAAATTAAAAACAATTTTAAAATGATTTTTATAAAAGAAATCCTATTTTTGAAAATTAATAAAACATAAATACTATTTTTACCAGTTTTATAAACATAAATCTTTTTTTAAAAAACTTTTTAAAACACAGGACTAATTTGCAATAACACAGAAAGGTCAGGGACCTTTCTGCATTTTTGCCATCCCCTTCACCACGTCACCGGCGCAGCCATTGCCGGCGACTCGAAGCTTTCCAGCGAGTCTAATAACAGTCCAAAACACGACCAAACAAACGGGGAAACGTAGAATACAACCTTAGGAACTTATTCATGTAAATAATTCCATCAAACAAGCTGTAAATCGATCGTAATAACCCGAGGAAAACTCGGCGCAGGCGAGTTTATATAAAATCCGGCGAAACTTCAAACGACAACTCCGTTCGATCCATGAATCGTCTGATAACGTGCTATATATGAATAGATTGTAAATTTCAAGGGGAACAAAACCCACCCCTTTAGAACATCTAATAATCCCTAAATAAGAAACCCCCAAATTCAATCAATAACATTCAAACGAATATAAACCCTAATTATACAATTCGAGAATCAAACCCTAATTTGAACATGTTATTGAACTCCAAATCGATCATATGACATACCAAAATGATCAGGAAGAAAAGATCTACAACATGCAAGCATCAAATCATCCAAAAAATAGCTCGAACAAAAATTCATACTTTTAATTCTTAATAATTCGAATATAAATGAGTTTATTGAAAATTACCCTTTGATTCTGGGTTGAAATTGATGGCAGAATCAGATAGGAAATTTTTCAAGCTTCGATTCGAGTATATGCACGCTTTGATCCGATATCGGTAACGCCTCCGAATTTGTGTTTGATTACGAAGAACAGTTTATAGTTAGAGTATTTTCTCTGTAAAAACTCTGTAAATACTGTTTGCAAATGATTTCTGGTACAAAATAAAATACGGTAAAGGCTATTTATAATTAAGGAAAATTAGTATCCCGTTGGATCATTCTAGATACAAAATGGTACATTTATTTATAAAAACTGATCCAAACGGTACCGGTTTTCGGGATAATTATCCAAATCAATACAATTTGTACTGCGGTCTTGGTCTCAGCGCCTGGTTACACGTATTACGATGTGATAATTATGATAATTTAATAAAAAGATCCTGTTTATCAAAAATACGAGTTTTATTGATTTACCAAAACGAATAATGTATCGAAAATGTTACGCCGGGACCCGCACAGGACAAACCGTATGTCGGATCGAAAAAGTCGAAACAGAGAAAATTCTCGGAATATTGCAATTAGGTTAGGAAGGAGTTCTTGGAAGAGTTTCGGGTTATAAAAACGTAAAAACGAATGACGTCTGTTGGTTCCCGATTGTATAAAATAGTTTTAAAATACTCGGAAAAAGATTTTATAAAATCCATATATTTCCTATAAAAGCATAAATCAACATAAAAATAAATAGGAAGATATAACAATCATTTATATTTTAGTTTGGACATATAAAAATTAAAATACTCAATTAATATTATTTTTAAACATCCAAACACATTTAACACTTAACAAATAATTCACTGAATAAATACTGAACATATATAATAATTATTTATTAGCAGAAATAATTACATGATATATCCCGGATATTACATCCTTCCCCCTTAAAAGGATTCTGTCCTCAGAATCTCCTAAGAAAACAAATGAGGGTACTTTTCTCTCATATCACTTTCTAACTCCCAAGTTGACTCTTCAACCTTTGGGGTTCTGCACAATACTCTTACTAACTTTACCACTTTATTTCTTAATACTTTATCTCTTTCCTCTAGAATTTCTATCGGACTATCTACATATGACAAATCTTCCTGAAGCTCTATTGGCTCATATTTTATTACATACATGGAGTCTGGATTATACTTCTTAAGCATCGATACATGAAAAACATTGTGAATGTGCTCCATGTGCGGAGGTAACACCAACTCGTAAGCTACTTTGCCAACACGCTTTAGAATCTCAAAAGTTCCAACGTATCTTGGGCTCAGTTTTCCTTTCTTTCCAAATCTCGTTAATCCCTTCCATGGTGATACTTTCAGTAATACCAAATTTCCTTCTTCGAATTCCATATTTTTCCTTGATTGATCTGCATACTTCCTTTGATGATCTTGTGCTGCTATCAATTTCTTCTTGATAACTTCAACAACTTCCTTTGTCTGCTGTGCTAATTCAGGTCCAAGTATTTTACGTTCTCCTACCTCGTCCCAATACACTGGAGATCTGCATTTGCGTCCATCAAGGGCTTCATAGGGTGACATCCCAATACTGGCGTGATAACTGTTGTTGTAAGAAAATTCTACCAGGGGTAAATGCTCGTCCCAACTTCCTTTGAAATCAATAGCACAAACACATAACATGTCTTCAATTATTTATTAGCAGAAATAATTACATGATATATCCCAGATATTACACGAACTACGTCAAGGACTCGAGTCTCGCAATCAACTGTGCCTTAGGTTCCTCCTTAAGCTGAGTATCATCCTGAAAAGCCACATTCAGTCGCTCTATAAGTCGGTCGTACTTCCCTTGGAGCCTATCAAACTGGAGCCTCAAGTCAGAGTACACGGAGAATGCTATAGTGTCGGATGACGCCGATGATGAAGAATAATGCATCCTTTGTTGAGAAGCAATATATATAAAGGAAAATATTAGCGACTTACTCGAATAATATCTACTTACACTCTTGTATTTCCTATATATATATCCTATAACCTATATGGACTGTTCAGGGACTCTAAACCTTAGCTCTAATACCAAAACCTGTCACAGCCCCAAAATAACACTAACAAAATTTAACTGAATAAATACAAAGTTTTTACAAACAGCTGTTAAAAACAGAATGCAAGATCGCAAAGGTTCAGGGTTTGAACAGTCCCATACTACAACTATTACAACTTATATATAAAGCTACATGTCCTTATACAAACGCCAACTATACTACCTGAGCTCTCACATAAGCCTCAGCATCTCCACCGGTAGACTTACGAGCAGTTTGCTTGAATTTAACCATACATGCTAGATGAAATGACATAAATGAAAAGCAAGAAGTGAGCCAAGCGCTCAGCAAGGTATATATCATAAAACAAAAGTTAACATAACAACAATTTATATCTGGAAATTGAGGTGTATGGCATCATTCTTCAAGTCAAAACATTTGTAACCAAATCATTGCTGAACATCATTTTATGACGCTACTGATTACAGCCGGTGATCAGCCGCGAAGCAATCCCAAACCTCGTTAGGTTCTTAACAATTTAATGGGATCCCTAGGCATCTTTTAAGCCTAACATAATTAGTGTGAAAGGAACTTGCGTCTTAGTCCAATTCACCAATCTCAAGAAAACATTCTTTTATTTAAAGAGCAATTAACTTTTATAAAACTGATGCCAAGGAGAACTTTACAAATATCTATACAAAGGGGTTTAAATCATCAATCAAGGATTTCGAGTTAAGAAACTCTTATCATAATGATGTGACTTCTCACTAGGAGGGTTTTCAAGGATAGTCAGCAATGGTTTGATAACCAAGGAAGAAAATATTAAAAAAGAGTCATAACGTTGTTCCATAAGATAGAGGTCTCAAATTTGAGGGTTATATAAGGGATATATCTAGTGACAAAATTTGGGTATGATTGTAAGGATTTATGTAAAGAGTTGGTAACTCGGAGGTGTAAGAGTAAAAAGAATAGCGGTTAATCAAGAGAGATCACATATGAGGTTTTATAGTTTATAAGGGTATGATTTTTATAAGCGTATACACAATATTTGCAAAATCTCTATCTAAAATCAGAATATTTGCAACAACATATCATGGTGATAACAATATTAAAAAGATCAATATACGAGTATGCTATCATAATTCAAAGGAGTGGCTCGGAATTTTTGCAATATATCTTAATAGTTTAGAATAATTCTCAATATATATCTCAAGAGGCTCAAAGGACACTTACAATATATATATGTCTTAATGGAAACATAATTGGAATGATGAGTGAGGCAAACACACTTGTACAATAATATAATTGACAAGGGGGAAACACTTGTAATATATCAAGGAAGTCCGAGAACACTTGCCTTAAGAAGGCTGGACTAACTCTCGTCTTGATCGTGGAAGCAACTGGGAGCACTACTCGACTTTGACGGAAACCTTATTATCTTCTCCTTAGCCTACACAAAATATTAGACCTCATCAAGATACATTCTCACGAAATCTCCATCCTGGTAAAAAATTTCAAAACATATTGGCACTTAGGCCTAACTACACATTCGACTCTTTACTAATCACTTATTATGCTAAAATAATCATTAAAGATCACATAAAAAATTTAATCACATAATATACAAATTTTATATAATGGTGCACTATTGAGTATTGAATGATCTCACTAAACCAATACGATTGGCTCGAAGTGCTACCTAGTCTAGTGCAACCCAACTAGTTGTCCAAGTTTTGAAGTGCCTTTACTAGCCAAACTCCATTTGAATTAGCCACACCTATGGCCTAACCTTCTTATGACCTCTTACTAACCATTAGACTCAATGGTCAACTCAGGCCTCATCTCTAAGGATGCAAAATCTAAGTGCAAGGACAAGGTGTTCCTAGTGCAACTATTAGGTGACACCGAATGGTACTAAGTGATAATGAATCCCTTTTCACTCAAGTTTTGACACTGAAATTACTACAATGGAATATCAAGTCCTAAATCTTACTTGTGCATTTGGAATGACACCAAAGCTCAACCTAGGCCGCCTTGGGCCTATTCTCAAAGATGGCTCTCCCCTGTCCTAGTGACACTCAAACTGCCCTGATTTGAAGTCACTTTATACTCTTGGTATTAACTCTAAACCTTCAAACTATGGCTTGAAAAACCTCCCACAAACTCCCTAGTATCAATTCTAAGCAAGGACTAATGAGGGCCTACCAATGACACCACTTTCTAAGCTTGAAAGTGCTCCTCACTCAAACTGTCTCTGTTTTGACCAGAAGTCATGGTTCGACTTGTGCACCTAACTAAATGAGTTTATTTATTACATTTAAAGCTTCTGGGATCAACTATAGGTCAAGTCCTAACTTCTGGTGGCTTGGTCCTCCAAATGCCCAACGAATGCCCATTCAAAACCCTTATACAAATTAGTACAAAATTCTGGAAAAAAAACAAAACTTATACTAACCCTTCCACCTTAACTCCCACTTATAAACCATGAACCTAATATTTAACCAAGCACAGATACAAACCTAATAATCTCATCTAACCCACTAACACGTGGCGGAGATCATTCATACCCTAATGTACCATGACCAAATTATACAAATAAAGTAGTAAGACTAACACTTAAATCATGTTTTCGAGTACTCATGCACAAAACGAATATCCATAACAACATGCAACACAATACCAATTAAATATACTCATTAACCCACTGTAAAAACTATATTTTATCATAATAAAGCACTTGTCAAGAAAAGTAAACTCATTTTTTAGCAAATGAAGTTATATCTAAGGCATATAATCGGATTTGAAGCCCAAAATCAAGTATATAGTTTAGTTTTCAACATGCACTCCTAGTACTCTAAGATTTTGAGTGTAAATTCAACATGAAATCATTTAAAATACAATATCCCAAGTATTTCATGACATGCAAGGGTTTTAAAGATCATGATACATCAAATTTTAGCTTTATAGCAACATACAATCAAGACTTCTTCACATATCATTTAATTACAAATAAAGAACACAAAACTTTACTCCATTCGGCTCTTAAATAGTCATTGTCGAATGGAAATGAGTGAAATGATCATACAAAATGGCAAGGAAGTCCCTCAGCCATTGATCATTTCCACTCTTGATGCTTTGCCTTTTTTTGAACCTTAAACTCATAAGAATCAAGGTTTTCAACATTAGGCTCACTCAAAACTCAACATACAAGTTAAACCAAGTAGTACACTTAATATTTAAATAACTAAACAAGTGATCAAGGCTTAGAGTATGATTTCTTGAAAGATTTTTTGAAGAAAAGATGAAAGAAAATGAACAAAAGGGGGGGCTTGGCTTCGGCCGAGAGAGAGAAAAGAGGTGGGAGGAGAGTGAGTTTGTGTGTGTAAGTGGTTAAAATGACACAAGATGATGATATAGTGGTGGTTTAATGATAGTAGGATATCAATTTACCTTTTGATCCCTCTTCTAAAACTAATAAGGTTTGCATGCAAGGGAAACTTTGGAAATTGACTAGTTAAAGTGAAGTTATTGGGGTTGGATTTGACAACAATACCCCTTCCTTCAATTGAGTGGATTTTTGCATGCAAGGGTATCATGGTAAATGGAAAATTATTAATCTAATTAATCAAATATCATTTTAGAGAAAGAATTTTATAAATAAAAATATAATATATAAATCACAAAAGTCGTACCATAAAATAGTTTAGAAACTTTTTGAGATCACTTTCAAATTTTTTAATGAAACTAGTTTTTATATAAAGAATTTCCATAAACTAATATCTTTAATAATATATCACAAATTACTCAAATAAAGGCATTTCTTTTCTCAAAATTTTCCAAATAAATATTTAATTTACAACTCACAAGATATGACCCTTAAGACTCATAAAAGCACATAATTGACTCGCTCCTGATATATATAAATATATATACACATAATTCAACTAAAATTATACTGGTTGTAACATGTTATATACAAATCGGAATACATATATGACATATACTGATATACATCGTCTTTGCTAAATCAAATTATAACTTAAATCAAATTTTGAGTACATTCACGTATCTTAAAATATATAATAATATGTCATTAATATAATTTATTATATTTAATTATTTATAAGTGTGTATAACTGTGAAATATATATATATTTATTATTTTTGGACGCAGGAGACAAAGAAAGGATAGTGATCTCAAAAGATAATTGCCCCCTTAATCATTAGATGATAAGGGTCGTTTGAGAAATTTTCATATGCTTCAGCAATTGGATCTATAATGTGTACAATGATATATATTTATCCTGATATTTCGTATGTTTTGAGCATGATGAGCAGATACCAGTCTAATCCAAGTGAGGGTCACTGGATAGTTTTCAAGAATATTCTTCAGTACTTAAAGAGGACTAAAGATTTATTTTTGGTGTATAGAGAAGATAGAGAACTAGTTGTAAAGGGTTACACATATACTAGTTTCAGAACCTAATTTTTAGACAAACAAGGATGATTATGTGTTTGTGTTTGTTTTGTGTTTTGTCTAAATTTAAGTGATGTTTGCTGGAATAATTCACAACAAGAACATTGATGATTTTATAATGGAAGCCGAATATATTGATGCTTTCGAAACAGCCAAGGAGAATGTTTAGGCATGTCGTTGGACGATATCACCTTATTAATGAGATTAATGATCAAAGAGATATAAATGTAAAGTGCATAATAATGACAATGTTTTAGACCCACTGAATAAGGCTTTGTCGTAGCAGAAGCACGATGGTCATACTAGTTCCATGAGTATTAGATACATGGGTGATTGACTCTAGTGCAAGTGGGAGATTGTTAGTGTTTGTGCCCTAGAGAAAACACTATGATGTTTTAGTTTAAGATATTTGGGTTATTAATATTTATGTTCTATAGTTTATTCCTTTTATAATTTATTAATTCTTAATTTACTGCGATATAAATGTTAGATTAATATATGTCCTTGGAATATGATCTGCCATTCTATATTTCTAAGTACATGGCTTAGAACTGAGATTATGAGAATATTATCAATATTCCTAAAGGTCCCTGGTCGAGTATTATTATAGGGGATAGTAATAAAGCATTAAGACTAGTATGTTTATTGACTGATGATCACATCTCATTGATCATAGGTATGGTGATACTAAAGTCAAAATATAGGCACATATATCAGATACATGGTGCTAAATTGACCCATTGTAAGATACTACATGTTTATAGTGTCATAAGTTATTCTCACAGTGATAATAATGTAATGGTCCTTAGACCTAAGTCATTATATTTATATACGAGAATTAATATACTTTGATTCTATTAAATGTTATCGTTGACAGGGTAATGATAAAAGTGGACATTGGGTATATTATGAATCGTATGAGAAATATGAATGATCTAGATGAGATTTAACCCTCCTATTTTAGGAGTGATATCATTGGCCTCTTGTGTGAGCTAGACTATGCAATGTGTGGCCAATCTCAAATGTTAATTTGATATGATAGTCTACTCATTGATCAAGAAACTTGGATTAAACTATGATGAGGATGGCACATTACATGCCTCTAGTTTAATCTATAATATTTGGTTAAAAGGATTATATTACATTGTACATTATCACGAAAGATTTAATTAAATCACCGATTTAATTATTATAACTTGGGTAGCAATGATGCATTACTAGATACCACTCATTGTTTATAATTTTAATATGAGATATTAAAATTATTATCAATGTAATAATAACCTACAGGGTCACACACAAAGAACACTTGAAGGAAAAATAATTTAAATTAAATAAGTAATTTTTTTTATTTATGATATTAATTAAGTATGACTTAATTAATTGAATAAATAAAATAGAGAAATTACTTAAACAAATTCTGAAATAAGTTATGAATTAAGTGTGACTTAATTAAAATATTAAGTTGGGATTTCAGATTAGTATTAATTATAATTAGATTATAATTAGAAAACTCATTCTCCCCTCTATATAAAATTTTTGAGGGCTGATTTATATATAAGGATATATGGTTTATAAATCCCTAATCGTTCAAGGAGAAAGAGGAAGAGAGGTGGAGATGGAGTTTTAGGTGCTAGTACACATCAATCCTTCAAGAAAAGCATTTGTGTGGATACCGTAGAGCATAGATGTAATAACCCCAATTTTTGAGAAATTTTGAAACCCTTATGAATAGTGTTTTTGCTGAACGAGAAAACTTTTCATGCCACGCTATGTAGGGGTTCTGTTATTGATCTTATGGGATATTATTAGTACTCTATGTGGTATATAAGTGTATGTAAAGATCGTCAGAATCCAATTCCGAACACTTTGATTTTCCCCGGAAATCCACAAGATACGGAGAGAATTGAGTATAAGGTAACAGGATAAAAAAGGATTGAAATTAAAGGATTATAGGAGAGGATCATAAAAGGAATATAATATATTGAGAAAGGTTAAGGGAACCTAAGTAATAAGATCCCGGGTATGATCCCTCAAACGATAAACGAGAACGAAAGATAAGCGAACCGTAAAACAAATAAGTGACCAAGAGACAAGCTTGTACAAGAAGCCAGGGATTGTGACATCATCAAACCACAAGGTGTGGACAAGTGGGAGCATAATGACATGTGCAAGGTGACACAAGCATGACATAGAAGGGAAGGAAGTGTGGTTGAATTATAACCACACAAAATCAAGGTTAATTAAGTCATTAACCAAAAACAACACAAAAATCAACCAACCAAGCAAATCATTTCATTTTCATCAAACAAAACACAAAAATATCTTCTTCCCAAGCTAGCTCTCGGCCCATTTCTTAAAATTTGAAGATCCAAGCTCCACCACTTACTATTTAGCAAGGTAATTATCTAAGCTTCCCCATGGATAGTTACATACTTCCTATAAGTTTAAGCTTCTAATTCCAAGCCAATCTTTTTCTATAAATCAAGGAAGAAGATGGTGAATAGTAACCTTCAAGAAATAACTTTAGTTTTCTTGAATTTTTATGAAAGATTAAGGTTATACAAGCAAGGATCAAGGTTCTTTTAGGCATTCAAAGCTCTTGGGTTGTGTTAGGAAGCTTCAAGGAGGTATAAACAACTTTCACCTTTAACTTATAGTTTGAACTTTGAGTTTTGATGAGTTTATGGATGGATTAATGTATATATAGAAATATCCATGTATGTATAGCAAGATCCATGTATGATAGATGGTTTGGTTGGATTTGTGGTGATTTTGGATATGAATCTTGGTTAATGGTTAATGAATCTTAAGTTATGGTTAGTAGATCATGTTTGTGGTTGAATAAGTTGGAAAACCTTGAGATTATGGACTGACTTTGCCTTGATATAAGTTGTGTTTGAGGTATTGATGATGGTTGGGTGGTTTGTAGTGAATTGGTAAAGAATTGGAGTGGTATAAATATTGGTAATCGCGTAAACATAGCCGTCGTAACGTCCGATTTTCTTTAGACTGTTTTGTGCATAACATTAGGACCCGAGGACCCCCTGCTAGATTGTGACCACTGCCATGTTTAGGTAGCTCATGTTACGAGCTTCGTTTTGATATGTAGTTCGTTCGATTCCGATGCACGGTTTAGGAGAAACGACCGTTTCAAGTAACGGCGTTTCGCGAACGAAACTTTTTCCCTCGCCTTACTTTGAAACATAGGTTAAAGACCAAAAAGGGTTAATTAATGTATGAAACATTTATGGTAAGTGTGTTAGGCAGTTGGTAAGACATTCGCGAAGGAATCGCTTTAAAACTCGTAAAGGTTAAATTATTAAAAATGGTGGAGCCGAGGGTACCCGAGTGACTTAAGCGAATCAGTAAGCGCAGAATAAGCGTTAGAGTCTAAGTTAGTTAAAGTATAGATTTACAAGTGACTTTGGTTTAATTCCAATTTACTTGTTGTTTATAGGTTATCAGACTCGTCCCGAGCCATTCGTAACCCCAGTCGCTCAGGCAAGTTTTCTACCAGTTATAACTGTTGTTGTGATGTAAATATATGTATATGCATTATCTTGTGATAGTGCATGATTGTTATTAGCAAATTCTTGCGATATATTGTAGCATGTGATATGGTATATATGCATGCCTGTTTCATATTCTTGAAATTTATATCTGTTGGTTCAGTTGATAATACCTATGCTAGAGAATAGCGGTAACTTGCATATACCCTTAGTATAGGGACCCAAAGGTGAAAATATTTTCTAAAAACCGGGAGTCGAGGATCCCGAGTAATCTTGTATATATGGATATGGATATATATATATATATATTTATATATATATATATATGGTTATAGTTTTCCAAACTATTAATCGAATAAGGTTTATTCGATAACTTTAACTTTATTTATTTATTTGAATATTATTTCGAATATTATTCGAGGGCTTATGACTCTTTTATATTATTTATTGAATATTATTTGAATATTCATTTGAGGATGTATGACTCCTTTATTTTATTTAATGAATATTATTTATAATATTCATTCGAGGTATTATGACTCAGCTTATTTTATTTATTGAATATTATTTGAATATTCATTTGAGGATCTATGACTCCGATTATGTACTGAATTATATTCTTTATTTTATTAAAGAATAAGGTGTAAATAATCAAACTTATTTTCGGTTATTCAAATAAAGATAATACTTTTATATAAGTATATCTTTGGTTATTTAATATTCGTTTTAAGTATAAGTTTTAAAACTTCTACTTCAAGTATTTTTATAAAGATTATTCTTTATGGGAATATTATTTAAATAATAATATTCAGTCATTTTCTAAAATATTCTGGGGACTGATTTACTTCATTAAATCAGCCTTACTCCAAACACTCTTTAAAGTGTTTTCGAGTCTTCAAAATGATTTTTAAAAGTCAGAGCGGATCCCAAAAACTCATTTTTATATTTAAGATCTTCCTTTTAAGGGGATTTAAATACTCGCTCAAAACCTGGGGAATCCGGCTATGTGGTGTATTTTATATTCGCAACAAGGTTGCAGATTTGGTAAATGAATTGATTACTTGCCCAACGTTCGGGAAGTAAGCCCCTCTCATTGAGTCGGCATAAGCGACAGGCCGAGGTACGGTCTATTATTGTGTAAGTGGCTCAGTGGGAGTCCATCAAATGCATAAGTGGCTGAGTTGCAGTCCAGCATAGGTCTTAATTATGACCAGGGTGATGACCAGTGGGGAATTCGTCCATCTACTAGTAGAAAAGGTTACTTATTGGTATCTTTGCCTGATCAGCGAGATATCGGGTTTATGCCAAAATTCTTTTCCTTTCCAAAATTCATTGGATGTTTCAAACTCTGTTCATACTTTGCATAACAGAGGTTCCAGGAAATGTTTAAAGGGATATATGTATGTGGATATATATATATCGGGACTAAATAAAGTATCTCGTAACTTTATTTCATTCAATAATATTTCAAAGATTGAATCTATTCAAATCTTGTCTTGTAGTCTCATCTATGTGATGAACTTTTGAAACTGGTTATAACTTGAACGGTGGTAGTTCAAGTAATATTGGGAAAGATATAAGTATATTGGGGTATTTGGTAACCTCATCTTTTAAACTTATATCTAATTAATAATTGTCTTATGAATGACAAAGATTTTCAGAAAAACGTTGAGACAAGGTTAGATATATGAGATCACCTTGCAACGATATTTTTTTTACAGTTATACACTGGGACTTTGTGTATATTATGCATGGAAGAGGACTTCCAATATTTTGAAAAGTATATATGTATATATACTGAATATTTTGCGACTTCATCGCATTAAGATATCAAACTTGGTTCATTTCTTTTGACCAAGACTTTCATGAGTATTATGAGTAGGCTCATATATTGTAAATCATTATACATATTATTTTGGTGGGCTTGCTGCTCACCCTTGCTTTCTTCTTTCATCACACAACATCAGATAGACAAGATGAACCGGACCAAGCTCCCGATTCGCAAGAGGTTAGAAAACGTTCGGTAGTCTTCTGGAAGCGTTGATGCTGCTGTAGCTGAGGTAGGAACTACCAATAGGCTAGGCTTTCAACTTTTGATGTACCAGACTTATGTATAATACGAATTGTAATAATGGCAAATAAAATGTAAATCTATTCAGAAAACCTTTTAAGGTGTATTGGCAGATAATTGTGGAATATAATTGCTTGTGGTTATATTTTTTTTGATGTTCATCTCTGAGACTATAACGGATTGTGGTGTGTGTTAGTGTGGGGTCACAGCATAAGGTTATTTTTATTAAGTAAGTGAAGTGGTATTGTGGAATGAAAGACCGTGACGACTCGGATCCCCGACCCCGGATCTGGGGGTGTTACAGAAATGGTATCAGAGCTAAGCGTTATAAACCTCAGAGATGATGGGACGTAAAGATAATAAGTTCACTAAGATAATAAGAACTCTTGCCAAGTTCATAGTCGGACTACCTAACGTAGTACTGACAGTTAAAACCCTTATGGGAACCCTTATAAATGTAGCGATAGAAGCGTAGTTCGTTATCGTATAGAGTAGCGGGACTCCGAACCCTGAGGTTGAGGAGCAACAGCGCGATGATATTTTATTACTAATTGGAGATCGGATTGTGGATCCGATAGAGTGTCCTAATGCAGGACCGGATGATGTTGATATTAAGGATGTTGTCCTAGAAGGGATAGTTGCTGAGGAGGATCCCATGGAGGATCCTGACAAGAATGGATAAAGGGCCACTGATGAATTGATGACCATGGTTAGGTCAACTACCAGAGGTAGGATTGGTCGATCACTACCGGAGGTTCGTTCAAATTTGTAAAGATAGTAGCCCCCTTTAACGCGGCTTACTCATAAGACTGAGAAGTTCGAATAGACAGAGAAATGCGAGAACAGCTTTTAAGAACTAAAGCAAAGGTTGGTGACGGCCCCTATGTTGGCGTTGCCGGATGGAAAAAGGAGATTTTGTGATTTGTAAGTGACGCTTCGCATAAGGAATTAGGGTGCTTCTTAGCGCAGCAAGATAATCGCGTCTGCGTCAAGACAATTAAGGTAATATGAAATTCGATATCCCCGCCCATGAGCTTAGGCTCGTTGCAATAGTTTTACCCTAAAGATTGGAGGCACTACTTGTATGGAGAGAAGTGCGAGAATTACCTAAGCCATAAGTGCTCTAGTACATTTTCACGTCACAAAGAGCTCAACATATGCCAGAAGAGGCAGTTAGAGCTAACCAAGAATAATGATTGGGAGA
Source organism: Apium graveolens (assembly GCF_009905375.1). Taxonomy (NCBI): domain Eukaryota; kingdom Viridiplantae; phylum Streptophyta; class Magnoliopsida; order Apiales; family Apiaceae; genus Apium; species Apium graveolens. Next base: position 54,987,139 of record NC_133654.1, on the reverse strand, counting down.
TTCTTTATCATTCGGGGAAAGCCAATATGGTGGCTGATGCCCTTAGTAAAAAGGAGAGACTCAAGATGATAATGCCTTTTGGAGAGTTTATAAGAGATTTTGAGAAAATGGAAATAGAAGTGAAGGTAACCGGAGCCGGTACCGAAAAGCTGTTTGAGATTGCAATACAGCCCGAATTATTGGAAAAGATCATATTGTGCCAGAAAAAGTTATGAATGAAGGTAGAGAGCCAACAATTAGATAAAAGATTAATATCGAGAAAGATGATAAGGGAATAATGAGGTATTCCTATAGAATTTGGGTTCCGAAAGTTCAAGAGTGTAAGGATGAGAACTTAGATGAGAGCCATAGTTGAGGAATAAGATTTAGAGCAAACCCTGAACGCGATAGTCAGGGAGGTCGCCATCAAGATAGAAGGAACCCATGACATAATGGAGTGGAAAATGAGGATTTTAAATTAAAAGATGACCCCGATTATGGGGAGTAGGATGAAACATTTCATAATAAGGAAACAGAAAGTCGAGTAAGGAAAGGAGACCCGAGACGGTACTCCTATACGGCAATTCATAGACCTGTCTAGACAGAACTTAGACTATTATCCCCAACCACCACTCTGAGGAGACAGTGCGGTGGGAAATTCTTTCATGACCTTTAAGTCGCTAAGCTCTCAGAGTTCCAAGGAACAAGCTGACCCAGTCGAGGCAAGAGCCTGGCTAAAGGAAATAGATGAATCATTTGAGATTCTAAATGATTGACGAACCACAAAAGACTGTTTTGTCACTTACCCTCCCAAGAGAGAGACCACCCGCTGGTGAAAGGCCAAGGAAGGCACGGAGCAAGAGATTATAATAAACTGATTAAAGTTCAGCCAATTGTTTTCGGGATCGTAATTCCCAAGGTTATGGAATAGTGTAAAAGCTTTAGAGCCAGAACAAAGGCAGACGAGTATGATGAATTATGAATCTAAGCTGTAAAAGTTGTTAAGATTCGTTCTGAAGACGCGAATCCAGAATGACGGGATATTGAAATCAATGATTATGTTGTGTTGGTTCATGAAATAATGATAAGAGAAAGGAAAATAAAAAGGAATTGAAGTGGAAAGGAATAAAAAGGCAACAGAGTTTGAGGAATGATAAGAGAGTTGGGTATGAGGAAACCCTAAAGACTCCTATTAATAGAAATAGAAAAGTATATGATCGTCAGGATGAGGGTGATTCACCATGAGTTAAAGTTGACGGTTGAAGGCATAAGAGATGCATATAGTTTATCCCCTGTAAGTTGGGAGGATTCGAGGAAACCTTGAGATAATTCGAAGGATAAATAATGAGACGCGGATAGACTAAGGGGATAAGAAAGTAAGAAATTAAGAAAATTGGATGAAGGAAGTGACCTTCAAGAAGGTGAAGTGTAAGACCGGTGGCATGATACCCAGAAAGGGAGACGCCAGATATGAAAGATATCCCAACATTGAGGTGACTGTTGAGATAAACAACAAAAGTAAATAAGGAATTATTAAGAAGAAGTTCACGTTGAACACGACCAATATCTTCCAGAACATCCATGTTATCGTTACCAGATTAGGCAAGAAAAGCGGATAACCGTTGTTATCTTTTGGAGGCCATTTTGATTAACCTCATTTTGTATACAGATGTTATTGTGAAATTAGGCATTTACTATCAAGGTGGGAATGATTGAATAAGATACCCATATCAGGGATATATGACTTTATTTATCCATGGAAGGATGCTTGTACCTTTTTAAAGGTGGAATTAAGGATAGAACATCGGTAACTTAAAACGAATCCTAGGGGAATGCATAAAGGTTGGCATTTCACCCTTAATAGGGATAGTATGAGTTTTGACAGTATGAATTGGAAAGGATTAAGGTAATAATAACCTTTAAGGATCAGTGGAGAAATTCTTCAGAAGTATATAAACAATGGTTCTACTATTAGTAAATGGTATTGTGATATGCCCTGTATCTAGGGAATACAGGAGGAACGATTGAAGGATAACCTTAGAGGTTTTATAAGGAAAAAGGTAATATTCAAAATTCTCAAGAATGGAAATGGGGATAAAGGAAATATGACGTAATTATAATGATGCCAAGTGGGGCACGTGTTAAACCACGAGAAAGTATGGATCAAACCAGTAAAGGTTGAAATTGTTCTAGGCAATTAGGACTTAAGATAAAAGATGTTCTAAGTATAGTTGAGAGTCAGTCGTGACAGTGATTAACCTCTAAAGACTGAGGCAATAACTTATGGAAAAATGGTGATTTTTTTTTACTCATCAGATTTTAAGGAATACATCTTCACATAAGCTGTGATTGAAATGAGGTAGAAAATTATTTGGAGGTGGTTAAAATGACATTGACTGTAAGGAAATTGTACTATCAGGAAAGGCCAAAGAGGTGGCCGACACTTTAAAGGTAAGAGGATAATTATAGGCACTTGTGCCAAAGGAATACAGTGATGATGGTTAAAACTGTGAAGGTTGTATTATGGTTTGGAAGATTGACATTCCTTCTGATGACTGTGCAATACCCAACCGTAATAGTAGTTAGTAAAGGTTTAATTCGTGTAATCGCCATGAGCGGGCTATCTATCTCAGAAGATACTATCTTGAGATAAGCCAGGACCATAGTTCAAAAAGGACTAAACAAACATTTGAGTTAAGTCTTCTATTGAAGGCATATGATTAAGAATGGTATTAACCTGCTATCATTGCTTTGAGCGAAACTCTTCTGCAAATTTTATCTGCTTCATGTCATGAAAGTACGTCAGAGTTTGGAGTGTTCTTCATGAATTGTGATTGGTGGTTATGTTAACTCCTTAGGAGAATTAGATACGAGATGTATGGACTCCGTATGGTTAGTTATTAAGACTTCATGGAAAATGAATGACTACAGTAGGTCAGTGGTGGACCATAGTAAGGCAGTAATGATTCTGCGATTAATGAGCTGATTACAACCGTGAGAGTTGTATTGGAATGGGTGTTGAGATTGAGTACCACTAATCGGGTAGTGGTAGTGTATAAGTTATCATTGATAGACTAATTAAGTAGAGTATCTACCTAGTGAATAATTATTCTTTCTTATCAATAGAGAGTCGTATTATTATACGAGGAAGGTTGCGGTGCAAGCATAGAAATTCAAGTAACGATGATGTCTAGAATGAGATCCCAGATTCGATTTTCGATGTCGAGGGAGTTTCAAAGGTGATTATGTATAAGCTCAAGGAAGAGTGTGGGTCCATAGAATGATGGACGGGATAGCGAAAATATTTAGGCATGGGAAATACGAGGCTATAATGCTTGATGCTGATATAAATACGTATATGTTTTGTTCTCCTATGACAAACCTCTATAGTTCAGAGGTAGGTTCCAAGCCAGATATTTTGTGGCAGTATATTTTTTTCATATATACAATTCTCTTCAGTTCGTTCTTTTCTCTTCTTTTCATTTCATGTAAGCTGAGAAGAACAACCCTTCCAAAAGGGGAGGTATTGCCGAATGACTATCTATCTGTGTGATAGAAGCCGAGTAGGATACCAGCTATTGTTTAATTGCTTGTCAAGTACTAAAGGCTGGCCACCTTCTGTACTAACTATGCAATATAACAAGTGTTCATGATCATAGTGATCTCTCAACAAATTCCTTTACTTCTATTTGATTGATCAAATTTTGGAAAATAGAAACAACTGAAAAAGGAGTAATAAAGTGGTGGTAGTATGCGGAATGGGAACACATTCGTGATACTAAGGTTGACGTGGTTATTAAAAGGTTATAGAACGCTAACGAGCAAAAGTATAACCAGTATAATATTAGGAACGGAAGGTAGTAGCGATTACGAACTGGAAAAGAATGGGTATTGAGAAGCAGAAGCTCTAATGATAAAAGCTATAATGAGAGTCTGTGCAATAGACTTGAAAGAATTTGGAATGATCACTTAATTCGGATTGAGTTATCTTACGACAATAGATCATATGTCATTATCGAGATGTCGCCTTATGAGATCCTTGAGGGAAGATAATGTCGATCTCCCTTATGTTAGGATGAAGTTGTAGAGCGCAAGATGCTCGGACCCGCAGTAGTCCAAAGGACCAAGGATATGATAGATCTAATCAGAGGACGGCTGGTAGTAGCCCAAGATGGACATGATAAGTATGTTGATTTGACACGAAAGGATAAAGAGTATGAAATAGGGGACCTAGTAATGTTATAGGTATCCCTTGGAAAGGATTGATGAGGTTCGGAAAGAAAGGAAAGCTAAGTCTACAATTTGTTGGACCCTTGGATATATTAAGACGTTTGGGAAGTTAGCATATAAGCTAGCCCTAACCCCGAATATGTAGCAAGTTCATAACGTGTTCCACGTATCAATGTTAAGGAAGTGTAATTCGGATGCCAGTCAAATAGGGGCATATGAGCGCATAGATATGCAACCCGACGTAACCTATATGGAGCAACCAGGAAGGGTTATAGAGTGAAAAGGAACAAGTGCTTAGGAGAAGGATTATCAAACTAGGCAGAGTTTGGTGGTAGAACCACAATGTGGAAAATTGACTCGAGAGTTAGAAAGTGTAATGCTAAGAAAGTATCCCCATTTGTTTTCTATCTGATTCCGGGACGGAATCCTTTTAAGGAGGGGAGACTGTAATAACCCCAATTTTTGAGAAATTTTGAAACCCTTATGAATAGTGTTTTTGCTGAACGAGAAAACTTTTCATGCCACGCTATGTAGGGGTTCTGTTATTGATCTTATGGGATATTATTAGTACTCTATGTGGTATATAAGTGTATGTAAAGATCGTCAGAATCCAATTCCGAACACTTTGATTTTCCCCGGAAATCCACAAGATACGGAGAGAATTGAGTATAAGGTAACAGGATAAAAAAGGATTGAAATTAAAGGATTATAGGAGAGGATCATAAAAGGAATATAATATATTGAGAAAGGTTAAGGGAACCTAAGTAATAAGATCCCGGGTATGATCCCTCAAACGATAAACGAGAACGAAAGATAAGCGAACCGTAAAACAAATAAGTGACCAAGAGACAAGCTTGTACAAGAAGCCAGGGATTGTGACATCATCAAACCACAAGGTGTGGACAAGTGGGAGCATAATGACATGTGCAAGGTGACACAAGCATGACATAGAAGGGAAGGAAGTGTGGTTGAATTATAACCACACAAAATCAAGGTTAATTAAGTCATTAACCAAAAACAACACAAAAATCAACCAACCAAGCAAATCATTTCATTTTCATCAAACAAAACACAAAATATCTTCTTCCCAAGCTAGCTCTCGGCCCATTTCTTAAAATTTGAAGATCCAAGCTCCACCACTTACTATTTAGCAAGGTAATTATCTAAGCTTCCCCATGGATAGTTACATACTTCCTATAAGTTTAAGCTTCTAATTCCAAGCCAATCTTTTTCTATAAATCAAGGAAGAAGATGGTGAATAGTAACCTTCAAGAAATAACTTTAGTTTTCTTGAATTTTTATGAAAGATTAAGGTTATACAAGCAAGGATCAAGGTTCTTTTAGGCATTCAAAGCTCTTGGGTTGTGTTAGGAAGCTTCAAGGAGGTATAAACAACTTTCACCTTTAACTTATAGTTTGAACTTTGAGTTTTGATGAGTTTATGGATGGATTAATGTATATATAGAAATATCCATGTATGTATAGCAAGATCCATGTATGATAGATGGTTTGGTTGGATTTGTGGTGATTTTGGATATGAATCTTGGTTAATGGTTAATGAATCTTAAGTTATGGTTAGTAGATCATGTTTGTGGTTGAATAAGTTGGAAAACCTTGAGATTATGGACTGACTTTGCCTTGATATAAGTTGTGTTTGAGGTATTGATGATGGTTGGGTGGTTTGTAGTGAATTGGTAAAGAATTGGAGTGGTATAAATATTGGTAATCGCGTAAACATAGCCGTCGTAACGTCCGATTTTCTTTAGACTGTTTTGTGCATAACATTAGGACCCGAGGACCCCCTGCTAGATTGTGACCACTGCCATGTTTAGGTAGCTCATGTTACGAGCTTCGTTTTGATATGTAGTTCGTTCGATTCCGATGCACGGTTTAGGAGAAACGACCGTTTCAAGTAACGGCGTTTCGCGAACGAAACTTTTTCCCTCGCCTTACTTTGAAACATAGGTTAAAGACCAAAAAGGGTTAATTAATGTATGAAACATTTATGGTAAGTGTGTTAGGCAGTTGGTAAGACATTCGCGAAGGAATCGCTTTAAAACTCGTAAAGGTTAAATTATTAAAAATGGTGGAGCCGAGGGTACCCGAGTGACTTAAGCGAATCAGTAAGCGCAGAATAAGCGTTAGAGTCTAAGTTAGTTAAAGTATAGATTTACAAGTGACTTTGGTTTAATTCCAATTTACTTGTTGTTTATAGGTTATCAGACTCGTCCCGAGCCATTCGTAACCCCAGTCGCTCAGGCAAGTTTTCTACCAGTTATAACTGTTGTTGTGATGTAAATATATGTATATGCATTATCTTGTGATAGTGCATGATTGTTATTAGCAAATTCTTGCGATATATTGTAGCATGTGATATGGTATATATGCATGCCTGTTTCATATTCTTGAAATTTATATCTGTTGGTTCAGTTGATAATACCTATGCTAGAGAATAGCGGTAACTTGCATATACCCTTAGTATAGGGACCCAAAGGTGAAAATATTTTCTAAAAACCGGGAGTCGAGGATCCCGAGTAATCTTGTATATATGGATATGGATATATATATATATATATTTATATATATATATATGGTTATAGTTTTCCAAACTATTAATCGAATAAGGTTTATTCGATAACTTTAACTTTATTTATTTATTTGAATATTATTTCGAATATTATTCGAGGGCTTATGACTCTTTTATATTATTTATTGAATATTATTTGAATATTCATTTGAGGATGTATGACTCCTTTATTTTATTTAATGAATATTATTTATAATATTCATTCGAGGTATTATGACTCAGCTTATTTTATTTATTGAATATTATTTGAATATTCATTTGAGGATCTATGACTCCGATTATGTACTGAATTATATTCTTTATTTTATTAAAGAATAAGGTGTAAATAATCAAACTTATTTTCGGTTATTCAAATAAAGATAATACTTTTATATAAGTATATCTTTGGTTATTTAATATTCGTTTTAAGTATAAGTTTTAAAACTTCTACTTCAAGTATTTTTATAAAGATTATTCTTTATGGGAATATTATTTAAATAATAATATTCAGTCATTTTCTAAAATATTCTGGGGACTGATTTACTTCATTAAATCAGCCTTACTCCAAACACTCTTTAAAGTGTTTTCGAGTCTTCAAAATGATTTTTAAAAGTCAGAGCGGATCCCAAAAACTCATTTTTATATTTAAGATCTTCCTTTTAAGGGGATTTAAATACTCGCTCAAAACCTGGGGAATCCGGCTATGTGGTGTATTTTATATTCGCAACAAGGTTGCAGATTTGGTAAATGAATTGATTACTTGCCCAACGTTCGGGAAGTAAGCCCCTCTCATTGAGTCGGCATAAGCGACAGGCCGAGGTACGGTCTATTATTGTGTAAGTGGCTCAGTGGGAGTCCATCAAATGCATAAGTGGCTGAGTGGCAGTCCAGCATAGGTCTTAATTATGACCAGGGTGATGACCAGTGGGGAATTCGTCCATCTACTAGTAGAAAAGGTTACTTATTGGTATCTTTGCCTGATCAGCGAGATATCGGGTTTATGCCAAAATTCTTTTCCTTTCCAAAATTCATTGGATGTTTCAAACTCTGTTCATACTTTGCATAACAGAGGTTCCAGGAAATGTTTAAAGGGATATATGTATGTGGATATATATATATCGGGACTAAATAAAGTATCTCGTAACTTTATTTCATTCAATAATATTTCAAAGATTGAATCTATTCAAATCTTGTCTTGTAGTCTCATCTATGTGATGAACTTTTGAAACTGGTTATAACTTGAACGGTGGTAGTTCAAGTAATATTGGGAAAGATATAAGTATATTGGGGTATTTGGTAACCTCATCTTTTAAACTTATATCTAATTAATAATTGTCTTATGAATGACAAAGATTTTCAGAAAAACGTTGAGACAAGGTTAGATATATGAGATCACCTTGCAACGATATTTTTTTTACAGTTATACACTGGGACTTTGTGTATATTATGCATGGAAGAGGACTTCCAATATTTTGAAAAGTATATATGTATATATACTGAATATTTTGCGACTTCATCGCATTAAGATATCAAACTTGGTTCATTTCTTTTGACCAAGACTTTCATGAGTATTATGAGTAGGCTCATATATTGTAAATCATTATACATATTATTTTGGTGGGCTTGCTGCTCACCCTTGCTTTCTTCTTTCATCACACAACATCAGATAGACAAGATGAACCGGACCAAGCTCCCGATTCGCAAGAGGTTAGAAAACGTTCGGCAGTCTTCTGGAAGCGTTGATGCTGCTGTAGCTGAGGTAGGAACTACCAATAGGCTAGGCTTTCAACTTTTGATGTACCAGACTTATGTATAATACGAATTGTAATAATGGCAAATAAAATGTAAATCTATTCAGAAAACCTTTTAAGGTGTATTGGCAGATAATTGTGGAATATAATTGCTTGTGGTTATATTTTTTTTGATGTTCATCTCTGAGACTATAACGGATTGTGGTGTGTGTTAGTGTGGGGTCACAGCATAAGGTTATTTTTATTAAGTAAGTGAAGTGGTATTGTGGAATGAAAGACCGTGACGACTCGGATCCCCGACCCCGGATCTGGGGGTGTTACAATAGATCGCGAGAGCGGGATACGTGGTGATTCAACAAGATTTGGAACTCCATTAATCCCCCATTAATGAATTTTTAAAGCTTCTTTAAGGTAAATATTCTTACTACGAATTATATATCTATTTTCGCATGGATCTTGCGTTGGGTTTGAATGTTTCAATTTAATTTTACATCGTTTCCGTTGCGTTTATGTGCTCGAAACCCTTCACGATATTGGTATATATTATCCAATATTCATGGTACTGGGCCGGATTATTTGACATTGTTATGGAGATTAGTTCTCACAATATGCTTTTGTTGTTGTTTCATTCGACACCTGATTAACATCATTGTTAGCCATGGGCCCAATAAGGTCCAACGAACGAAGGAACATTAAGCCTCTCAACCACTGGATCGAAGACCCATCAAGCTTCTCAGCCATTGGGCCAAAGGCCAAAGCCCACTACTCTAACTTACTGTTGGAGATTAGAAGAGAATCAAAATGCCTCCCCCTTTCTCGCCTCAACGGTCATCCGCCCTACAAGCATAATGGACAAATCATTCATTACAGGTTCGGGTTTAAATACCCCTGAAAAATAAGAAACATATAACTTTTTACACATATTCTTTCTACTCTCACTACTTTCTGGTATTTTCAAACCCACCTTACTTCCGGATTACTGATTCTCACATCGAAGGTGAATCGGGGGGGGGGGGGGATCCCTCGCATTCTCTTCCTTTTCAGGTCATAACTGAAAGCTGTTCTTGTTAAACCAAAGGCTATTATTTCCTACTGAAGGAATATGGGCGTAACGTTTGGTGCCGTAATTGGGAAATACGAGAGTCACAAACGAGATACTGAGAAGATGACGAATACAGTCCATGAACAATCCCCACTACCTAGTTTCACCCTTCATGATGGGGGACAGACGTCCTCCTTGGTTAACGCCGATGGATTCATCAAGTTAACTCCTGAGGAGGAAGCTTTGCTTCTAAATATCCGTGCTAAAAACTAGTGAGAAAGGGAAGCTAGGGAAAAACGAAGGGAGGCCGATGTGTTGTGATTGAAGGCCTTGAAACTCCAAAAGGAAGAAATTAAGCTACAAGAGAAGGCACTTCATGAAGCGTTGCAGGCCGATGAGCCTGTAATAACCACCAATCCAAGGAAAGATTGAAAGGGGCATGACAGAGAAGATAAGTCTGAATCAAATTTGTATCGCAGGAGAAAGCGAACAAAGCAACACTTTTCCTCTGATTCCGATAAAGAACATGACGGGTCCCGAATTAGGCTAACTCGTCTGGAAAAGGTCATGTTTGGCGATAGGAGGGTCGACCGAGAACCGATCATGACTGAAGAGATTGATCAATACCGACCTCCTACGGGCGAGGAAAGGCAGTTCTCGAAGATGAGTGAGTTTAATAAAAATGCCAATCTGGAGGACCGCTGTGAAAAGTACGAGCTATTGATGATTGGGATGGGTCATAATGTGATCATACTTTGCAAAATATTCAAATTTACCTGAAAAAATCAGCTTCGATGTGGTACAAGTCCCTCAAACCCTTTTCCATCAGGTCATATGAATAGTTGAAAAGGAAATTCTTAAAGTACTACTCCCATATGTGTCGATATGTGAAGGATACTGAAGCCTTGGTCCACTATAGATAGAGGGAGAACGAAGAACTTGGAGATTACCTGGCTCGGTTCAAAGAGGAAGCTGGAATGGTCACCAATCTGGACAAGGTCAAGGCGATGGGCTTCCTTACGGTGGGGCAGAACGACCCCTATAAAGGTAAAAAGCTTCGCTCTTGTCTTTACGATTTTCCCCCAAATCCCTCAATGATATCTATGTGAGGGGAGAAAATATTCATAAAAAGATGGAGAGTATTGGAGGTTATAAAGACTCGTGTAGGGAAGACCGGTTGAAGAAAACTGAGAGGTACAAAAGCTCAAGATCCGGGGGTGACCGAAGGGAAAGTATGAAAAAAGGAAGAAGGAAACCGACCGTGGGGCCGAACGATGCCGGGATAGAGATTCGGCTATACTCACCCCTCTAAATGCACCAATCTCCAAGATTTTCCATGAGATCAAAGGAAATCATGGGTTCGTTCGGCCAACTAAGATGAAGGTCCCAAATCACAAGAAGAATCGCGAGAAGTACTGTGACTATCACAGAGATAAGGGGCATAATATTGATGAGTGCTACCACCTCAAAAAGTTTATTGAATGAATGATCAAAGAAGGCGAACTCAATCAGTTCGTCCAAGATCTAAGAGATAGACTGGGGCCAAAGAACATTCAAGAAGGCCTGAAACTCGAAGAGCCTGAACTAAGAGACTGGATAAGGGGAGAAGTGAAGACAATTTCGGGGGACGGTATGCTGGATATGAATAGTAAAATGTCAAAAAGAGGTACGCCAGGCAGGTGTACAACCTCTATCGATTTGGCCAGACGAAGCCCCACATGCCCATGACTTTTAGCACAGAAGATTATGATGATGTCATTCGTCCATATGAAGATCCCCTTATCATCAATCCTCTCATTGGGAAAAATAAAATATGGAAAGTGCTTGTGGATACTGGCAGCTCGGCCAACATCCTGTTCCACAAAACTTACTGTAAGATGAATCTAGCGGGAGAACAACTAGAACCTTGCAATGAAGCACCTTTCTACACCTTTGGAGGACACCCAATACAGTTTGAAGGTAAGATCACTATTCCCGTTCTTTTGGGTAAATTTCCATATACTCTGGAGAAGCCCATGAAATTTTATGTGGTTTGGATTGAGAGTCCCTACAATTCTATCCTGGGGAAGCCCTTTTTATCAACCTTCAAGGCGATGGAATCCATACCCCACCTCAAACTGAAATTACCAACTGAAAAGGGGGTAGGGAGATGAGGGGGGATTAGAAGACCGCCAAAATAATATTGCTGGAAGACTTAGAAAAGGATCAGGCCTATGAAAAACCCGACGAAACTAGAAAAACAAAAAAGGCTGAAATGAAACCAAGTGGGAGCCGAGAGACCCTAAATATTGAACTTGAAAATTTTGGGGCAGATCTCTCAGGTCCGATTGCCGAGACAACCGCCGAAATCGAAGAAGTTAAACTACATGATGGGCATTCGAGCAAAATGTTTCGGATTGGGAGGAACATGGAAAAAGATCTGAAGGAAAAGGTTATTACGGTCATTCGGCAGTATCATGAGGTGTTCTCTTGGGGGCCGGAGGACATGCCCTGTTTGGATCCCAAGACGGCTAAACATTGCCTTAATGTACAGCCCGAGGCAAAATCGGTCAAACAGAAAAAGAGGACCTTTACAGCTGAACGACAAGAAGTCATTGAGGTCGAAGTAGAAAAGCTATTGAAAGCAAAGTTCATTGAAGAAATTGAGTATCTTGACTTGTTGGCTAATTTAATGGTCTTCAAAAAATCCAACGGAAGTGGAGGATGTGCGTGGACTACACAGATTTCAATAAGGCTTGTCTGAAGGACCACTACCCCTTACCCAGTATCAACCAGTTAATAGATGCCACGGATGGATACCAGGTACTTAGTTTTCTTGATGCTTTTCCAGTTATCATCAAATTACTATGAACGACAAAGATTTGCCCAAGACTGCGTTCATAACTCCGAAGGGAACAAATGCATATTTTAAAATGCCATTCAGACTTAAGGACGCTGGAGCCACATTTCAGCGAATAGTGAACAAAATGTTCAAGGAACAGCTAGGTCAAAACATGGAAGCTTATGTGGATGATATGATCGTGAAAACCCTGTTCGAAGATCATCCGAAGACCCGAGAAAGTGCTTTGAGACTCTACAAAGGAATAACATGAGGATTAAACCGAAAAAGTGTACATTCGAAGTGGCAAGTGGAAAGTTCCTGGGCTACATGGTCAGTGCTCTAGGAATAGAGGCGAATCTGGAGAAAATCGAAGCTCTCATAAATATGGAAGCTCCAAAATGCATCCGGGATATTCAGAAACTAATCGGCCGACTAGCAGCCCTTCGGCTGAACAATTCAGATCATCACTGATCAGCCATTGAAGAATATTCTGACGAGACTGGAAGCTTCAGGAAGGGTTGTAGCTTGGTCCATCGTGATGGGAGAATATGACCTCGAGTTTATCCCCCGAACAGCGATCAAAGCTTAAACACTAGCAGATTTTGTGGTCGAATGCATATTTTCAAGATCGAAGGACCTCGCACCCGAGGAACCGGTAAAATGGAAGCTTTTTATTGATGGTTGGATCGCTGGAAAGAAGTGCGGGGCTGGCTTAATTCTCTCTAGTCCTGACGGGTTTGAAATATGCCAAACCATTCAGTTCAACTTCCTCCTAACCAATAATTAAGCAAAATATGAAGCTCTATTAGCTGGAATGGAGCTACCCTGAAGCCTAAAAGTGAAGCACTTGAGAGCATTTAGTAACTCCATGCCGGTAGTCAAGCACTTCTCAGGGGAATACGAAGAAAGAGATCCCCGTACAAAATTGTATACTACAAATGTAAAAGATTCTTCTCTATTATTTGAAACTTTTGAACTGAATCAGATAGGTAAGGGGACAATAGTCGGGCAGACGCCCTATCTAGGCTAGCTTCGGCTGAGACACAGAGCCTAACTGGTTCTATCTACCTCACCGAAGCCAATAAGCCTTCGATCGAGAGGAAAAGAAATACATCAAGGTGCCGATTGAATGACCCCAATTCGTAATTTCCTAGTAAAAGGAATCCTCCCCCGGATCGAAGTGAAGCCCAAAAAGTAAATTACAGGGCATGAAGCTACACTATTGTCCGCAGAAATATGTATCGTCGCTCGGCTAGTTAGCCCCTCTTGAGGTGCTTGAATCTTGAAGAGCAACAACAGGCCTTGGAGGCGGTGCATGAAGAGATTTGCGGAGAACATCTGGCTGATCGCTCACTTGCCTTTAACATCCTTTGTCAACGATTCTTTTGGCTGACTTTACCAGCCGATGCGAGCGAATGTGCGAATAAGTGCAAACAATGTCAATTATTTGCCACAATGTCGAAGCAACCTCTAGAGGAAATGACCTTGGTTCTGAGTCCCATACCCTTTACCATGTGGATCGTTGTTATCATTGGCATTCTTCCCACGAGCACAAGAGAAGAGAAATACTGCATCATAGCCATCAACTACATACCCAATTGGGTCGAAGCCAAACCACTATCTGCCATAACTGAAGAAGCGGCCAGGAAATTCTTCCTTGAGAAAATCATCCAAAGGTTCGAAATCCCGAAGATATGTGTCTCGGATAATGGAACTCAGTTCGTCGGAATAAATTTTAAAAATTCGTGCATCACTTCGGAGTTCAACAAAAGTTCAGTTCAGTTGCACATCCACAAGGAAACAGGGCGATTGAAGTGCCCAACATGATAATCTTTCAAGCAATCAAGAAGAGATTGGGTGAAGCGAAAGGAAGATGGGCCGAGAAGCTACCCTGGTTTTTATGGGCTTACCGAACAACTCCCGGATCATCCACCTGGTAAACTCCCTGTAGGATGGCATATGGAACATATGCTCTAGTTCCGCTCGAAGTGGGATCAGAGTTTTATCAAACAGAAGTATACAACGTCGAATTCAATAGCCTCGGACTAAGGATGAACATGGACTTATTAAAGGAAGAGAGAGAAGCTACTCACCAAAGGAACTTAAAGTACCTACTGAAGGCCGTTAAACACAATGATTCGGGAAATAAGAAAAGGTTATTCAGTGTTGGTGACTTAGTCCTGCGGGAATTAGCTTCCTCCATGCCACCAAGACAAGGGAAGCTTCAACCAAACTGGAAAGGACCTTACAAAGTGGTTGAGGTCATTCATTCCGGAACTTATAAGTTGGAAACACTAGCCGAAGAAGTCATCAAAAACACTTGGCATGCTAGTCGCCTTCTAAAATTTTATCAGTTAAAAAAAATTCTTTTGTTTCTAATTTTTACTTCATTATGAACTCTATGTAAAAAGTGTAATAACTTAATGATCAATGAAAATGCACTTCTTTCGCACAACTTTATTACTTGAAATTTTGACAAATTGAACGGGCAAATGAGTATTATCTAGGGGCGATCCCAAAGAAGATAAATCATTCCCCCGCCACATTCGATTTGCTTAAAACAAAAGGGCGAATGAACATTTAGCAAAAAGGGCGAATCAATATTATCTAGGGGCAATCCTAAAAATAATAATATCCTTCTCCCGACAACTGCTATAATAATATAACTTAGATGGACACGACGAGCATGAACGAAGAATGTCTAGGGGTAATCTTCGAAAAAATATTCTTCTTCATCCTCCCCTCTATAATTTCTGACCATTCTCAAGTACATTACTACCTAAGGAACAAAGAAAGCCTTGTCTAAAGACGATCCCGAAGAAAACAAGCCCTTCATCCTCAACCTAAAAATTTTACATAAAATTTTTACAAGTGAACCTTAAGAGAGAAGAAGGTCTCGTCTAGGGTCAATTCCGAAGAAAACGAGCACTTCCCCTTCTAGGTTACATCTAAAACTTAAAGTTTTTCGTAAATTTTTGTAAGTACAATTTCTGACCGATGAAACAAAGGAGGACTCGCCTAGGGGCAACCTAAAGAAGGCCATCCCCTTGTTCCTTCGCCCAAAAAGACAGTATCTCCGCATTGTTAATGGTCCAAGGTTTCCATTCAGGATTACAACTTGCCCCCTTAACACTCGGGGCCCAGGATGGACATTGCATAAAAAACTTCTAAGGCAAAAATAAAGTCAAAGATGAAGAAATACAACGCTACTACACTAAAACTGTTAAGGAAAAAGATAAAGCCAAAGATACAGTGCGAATATAAAGGCAAAACAAAATGCTGACAAAAGAAAGATGCATTGAAAAATAAAAATTTTGCCCGAAGGCGAGTTAAAATACAACGCCCGAAAGGAAGAGTATTAACATCAAATGAAAAAAAATATAAGTACTATCTAAAGTTGGAGCTCGGGGTCGGAGAGGTCTTCGTCCTCTCGGAGGAGACCACCAAAGGCTCCACATCGTTGGGACGACCAATGGGATCTTCAAGAGACTCGTCTAGAAGCTGCTTGTAGTCCCATCCAATTTCATCTGCCTTCTACAACACGTGATCTACCCCAAACTGGAAACATCTCTCCGTTGTAATATCCAACATCTTCTGCTTCTTCCGAAGCTCTCTCCTCGCCCTTTTCAGTTGGGCGTTCCTTCCTTCTACTGGCCTATTGGCCCTCGTCAAGTCTCCCTCCAGCCTTTGTTTGTCTCCGATCAACACCTTGTCCTGGATGTCTAAGGTTCCGTTCTGTAACTGCATCCTCTGGCATTCTTCTTCGGTCGTAGTTTTCCTTATCTCCAACTCCAAAACTTTGGCCATTCGGGACTGCATCTCTTGCATCTTGTCCGCAACAGCAGCGACCCAAGGGTTATCCTGAAAAACAAGAGAAGAAACAAGGCAAAAGTATAATTAGGCCAAAGGACGTAGAGGCACAAAAAAATGATGAACTAATAAAGGATAAATGAAATATGATAAATTTATGCATTTACCAGAAAGAGAAAAGCCAAGAGCTCCAAACACGCCTCTGTCGGGATGGCCGCAACATAGAGTGAACTGTCGGTCGGAAGCTAAAGTCCTCGGCATAGATCAGGGGCGACTTTCTTCGTCTCCTCCATCCCCGAGTAGACGGTGTGATCACTCTTCAGTACCCCCACTTAGGGATATATGTCTGAACGATTCTGTCGCGGCCCCTCTACCGCTTCACGCCCTACTTGGCTCCTTCCTAGATGCCCTGGCCCTATCGACTTCGACCGTAGGCAGAGGCTCTTGCCTACCGCCTCCGTCTCTTTCTCAAGCTCCTTTTGGGAAGGCTCGCCTCCCTGCTGCTTCGTTGCCTCCTCAACCGCCTTCTTGGCCGCGACATTCATCCCTTTCTCTCCAAAAGCGCCTCAATAAAAGACACTTAAAATAAAACAACGAAAAGGATTAGACGAAGCAAATAAGAGAAGTAAAAGCAGTTCAAGTGAAGAATATTTATCTAAGAAAAGTAAATGAACGAAGAATAGAGATTCGTTACACCCAGCCAACAAACCGTAAATTCAATCCTGGTTTCGGTAGTTATCGGGAGTCAACTTCGCCACATTAGCATCAACCAAGTGGGTATATAGCTCCTTCTCATCATCGCTCAAGTTTGGCATGATGAGCTTCGTGGGGTCGACCTCCTGCGAGGTAGAGAACTGGGTCAGCTTCAGCCCGCTGATGTAACACAAGTGGGTGTGGGTCGTGTTGTTGTTCGAGTTGGTACCCGTCCAGTCCGGATGACCAGCCCTACGGGCGATGGTGTAGAAAAAACCTAGGCCCTTTGGGTTCCTGCGGAAATCATAATAGAACCAAAACAGCCTGGTTAAAGGCTTCACCCATGCCTGCAATCACTGGTTCTGAAAGCAGTTTATGTGAATAAAACCCGTTCAGGTCCATCTGTCATAGGGCAATCCCCATCTCGAAAAATAGGTGCTGAAGGATCTTCAGTAACGGGACTCGAAACCTGCACTTGAAAGCCGCCTCAGAAATGCCGATAACACGATCACCGTAACCCCTGCGGCACCCCCGGGGTATCATAGATCCTCTGGCCTTCATCGGTGTTGTACATCCAATAGGCCCCATGAGGAATCTTGTACTCATCATACATGGCTTCCACCCTCGCCTTCGGCATCTCGGAACTATTGTTGGCCGCAGGGAAAGAAGCGATGGAACCAAACAGATCTCGCCATGCCCGCTCGGGCTGGGAAGTAGAGGTTCCCACCAAAGTATTCGTTTAGTCCATGTCCCTGTATTCGAAAAGAAGGAGATAAGTTAGTTCATGTATTCGGGCAAAAAAAGCAAATAAAAAACACAAAGAAAATGAGCGAGTACATGTCCAGAACCGTACGAACAAACCTTTTAAAAGTATCCAGGGCCTGCTCCCGAAAGATGTTATAAGGCAAGATCTTCCCGAAGGAAGTTCTTGAAGGGTTTTTAGCACATAAACGCAGCGAAAACGTAAACTTAAATCTTAAAAAAAACGAAACCCTCCGCAAAGATCCATGCAAAAAATAATATTTAATTCGTAGTTCAGTATGTTTACCTTAAGAAGCTTTACGTTAATGGAAAGATGGAGATCTTTAATGGCGATCCAAAAATGATGAACGGAGATCCGTAGCAGCTGCTCCTCAAGTGTGAAGCACTCCACCAGTATCCAACAAGAAAACGATGTAATGAAGAAGGAGGAGATGGAGAGAATTAGGGTTTTGTAAATCTTTTTGGTTGAGACAAAAATAGGGTTTATAATAGTATATTTATAGGCAAAATTTTCAGCCGAATTTTTTTCCATAAAATATTATTATTATTAACACTTTATTATTCTCACTATTAATTAAAACACCTTTTAATTATTAATCCTTTTTCTAAACTCTTTAGAAATAATTCTCTCACTTGATTTAATTTCATAAAATTAAATTCTTAATTGATAATATTAAAAACCTTTTCTTAATTAATTTATAATCAATTAAATCTCATTTAATCAATTATTAAATTTTCCAATTAATTATTTATTTCATAAATAAATAATTATCAGCCATTATTAATTAATTCCTCCACCATTAAATCATTCTCTTTTATGGTGTGACCCTGTAGGTTCAAAATTAAGCCGGTAATAGAAATAAATAATAATAAAACTATTTTATCATAATTTATATAAATTCTCTAATTCATTAAATATGATTAATTAATTAATCATGTTTATTCTACATCGTGAGGGATACTTCTCAGTATATCGCGACTATCCGGATAATACGAATTCACTGCTTAGAATACCAAGAACCAATTCAGTGAGTAGTTACCGTATAATTAATTCCTTCTACCCTGCAATGTCACTATTAAATACAAGGCATGGAACTTGTGTCAAGCCTATCTTATTTAATCACTTGCTTTCTCATTCACTATGCTTAGTTCTATTTAATGTAAATTAGAAACTCCTTTCTAATTTCATTCACTCTGGCCAGAGATTCCTGGACTAACATAAGTGGATCAGCATTGAACATTCTCTTCCTATACTGGAAGGGGTAGATCCTTTATTGATCATACACTATCTTCGTGTATAAATTCCTATACCCAGTAGAGCCCTTATAATTGTCCCTTGAGACTAAGAACCAAACCAAAGCATAGTTCAGTGTACACAAGATGACTATGATGATCTCAAGTCTAAGGATACTTGTACAACTATCACTGTGTGAACAAATGCTGACACGTGAGTGAACTCCATCAGTTGTTCAGCTGTGTGAGTCATGTTCAGTGAACTTATTCTATAATAAGCACCTACATACTAGCTATAGTGTCACCACACAAATGTCTATGAGAACAGACATCTATCATAATGAAGCAAGCATAGTATGTACCGATCTTTGCGGATTATTAATTACCAGTTAGTAATCCTACGACCAGGAACTATTTAAGTTTAGAGTTATCATCTTTTAGGTCTCATTATTATGATCTCATCACAATCCATAAAGAGCTTTACTCTAAACTGTGGTATATCTAATTTAAACATTTAAATGGATAGAGCCCGCAATAAAAACAAAACAAGCCTTTTATTAATATCAATGATATCAAAACATATTACATAAAAGTTATTCCTAAATCCTCATACATGATTGGACTTAGGACATATCTCTTTCAATCTCCCACTTGTACTAAAGCCAATCACTCTGGTATCTAATACCCATCTTGTCTTTATGATGATCAAAGTGACTGTGACAAAGTGGCTTTGTGAGTGGGTCTGCTACGTTGTTATGTGTGTCAACTCTCTCGACGTTGACATCTCCTCTTTCAACAATCTGAATTGCACCACCATTCAGAGTAAACACGTACCCTGACATGGATTTGCTATCACTATCTGATTGAAAACTAGAGTCAGTATAACCCTCTATTTTCAACTCAGATTCACCACCAAAAACAAGAAAAATGTCCTGAGTTCTTCGCAAGTACTTAAGTATGTTTTTCACTAATTTTCAGTGGTCTTCACTTGGATTGGACTGATATCTGCTCGTCACACTAATTGAATAAGTAACATCAGGCCTTGTACACAACATCACGTACATGATAGATCCTATTGCTGAAGCATAAGAAATCTTACTCATACGCTCTCTTTCCTCAGATGTCTTAGGAGACATTTTTTCGGAAAGGGACACTCCATGGCTCATCGGTATGAGACTTCTTTTGGAGTTTTCTATGCTAAACCTTTTAAGAACTTTCTGGATGTATGTACCCTGGGTAAGACCTATCATTCTTCTAGATCTATCTCTATAGATCTTCATACCGAGAATGTAGGATGCTTCTCCCAAGTCCTTCATGGTGAAGTTCTTTGATAACCATACTTTGACTGATTGTAGCATCGGTATATTATTTCCTATAAGAAGTATGTCATCCACATACAATACAAGAAATGTTACCGTGCTCCCACTAACCTTCTTGTAGACACATGGTTCATATATGTTTTTGATAAACCAAACTCTTTGATTGTCTCATCAAAACGGATGTTCCATCTACGAGAAGCTTGCCTTAAACCATATATGGTTCGCAGCAGCTTACACACTAGGTGTTCATTTCTCTTGGAAGGAAAACCCTCTGGCTGTGTCATATACACTTCCTCCTCAAGTTCCCCATTGAGGAAGGCCATTTTCACGTCCATTTGTCATATCTCATAGTCGTAGTAAGCAGCAATCGCAAGCAAAATCCGAATTGATTTTAACAGGGCTACAGGCGAAAAAGTTTCATCAAAGTCAATCCCTTGCCTTTGTTTGAATCCTTTTTCCATGAGCCTGGCCTTATAGGTCTCTACCTGGCCATCTGCTCCAATCTTTCTTTTGTATACCCACTTGCACCCAATAGGCTTAACACCTTCAGGCGCCTCAACCAGAGTCCATACTTGGTTGGTATACATAGATTCCATTTCAGATTTCATGGCACTATGCCATTTCTCTGAGTCAATACTACTCATAGCCTCATTTTAAGTCACAGGGTCGTCATCATCAATGATTGACAACTCATTGTCATTCTCAATAACAAGGCCATAATACCTCTCAGGTTGGCGAGACACTCTCCCTGTCCTACGAATGGGCTGTTTCACAGAAGGTTGTTCAGTCTGAACAGGTGTTTCCACTTGATCCGTAGTAGTTTGTGCTTCTTGAACTTCATTAAGTTCAATTTTGCTCCCACTGTTTCCTTCAAGGATAAACTCCTTTTCCAAGAAGGTAGCATGTCTGGAGACAAACACCCGATGATCGGTGTAAAATTAATACCCCAAATTCTCTTTAGGATATCCCACAAAATTACATTTTACGGATCGAGATTCCAGCTTATCTGGGTCAACTTTCTTGACATAAGCCGGACATCCCCAAATCTTAATGTATTTAAGACTTGGTTTCCTTTCTTTCCATATCTCATATGGTGTTTGAGGAACAGATTTGGATGGCACCTTATTCAGTAAATATGTTGAGGTTTCCAATACATAACCCCATAGGAATACTGGAAGATTCGCATAGCTCATTATGGACCGAACCATGTCTAACAAAGTTCGATTTCTCCTTTCAGATACCCCATTTAACTGTGGAGTACATGGAGGAGTCCACTGGGAGACTATACCATTTTCTTTGAGATAATCTAGAAACTCTCCATTCAAGTATTCACCACCTCGATCTGATCGAAAAGTTATAATACTGTGTTTGGTTTATTTCTCCACTTCATGTTTATATTCTTTGAACTTTTCAAAGGCTTCAGACTTGTGTTTCATCAAATACACATATCCGAATCTAGATCTATCATCTATTAAAGTAATGAAGTACGAAAATTCACCCATGACTTGCGTAGACATTGGTCCACATACATCTGTGTGTACCAATCCTAGCAAATTTGCAGCCCTCTCTCCATGTTCACTAAATGGAGATTTGGTCATTTTACCCAATAGACAAGACTCGCATGTAGGATATGATTCAAAATCAAAGGGGTCAAGTAACCCTTCCTTATGCAATGTCTGTAGTCTATTTTCACTAATATGACCTAGCCTACAGTGCCATAAATAAGTCAGATTTTCATCATCTCGTTTTCTTTTATTAGTTTGTTCAATCTGAAGTAAATCATGCTCTACGTCACATACATACAGACCATTATTTAAAATGCCACGTCCATAAAGAACATTATCTCTAAGGATAGAACATTCATTATTCTTAATAATAAATGAAAAACCATCCAAATCCAACATAGGAATAGAAACAATATTTCTCATAACAGAGGGAACGTAATACAAATTATTCAAAATAATAGTCTTGTCCGTAGGCATATGTAAACTAAATGATCCTACAGATAAGGCCGCAACCTACAGATATGGCCGCAACCCTTGCTCCATTGCCCATACGTAGAATCACCTCATCTTTTTCAAGAGTCCTACTTCCCTTTAGTCCTTGCAACGAATTGCAAATATGAGAACTTTAGGCGGTATCTAATACCCAAGTAGAAATTTGACCTAGTGACATATTAACTTCGATCATGAACATGCCTGAATGAGAAGCGGTAGTCTTACTACCCTTCTTCTTCTTCTTCTTCTTCTTCAATTCTGTAAGGTAAACCTTGCAGTTCCTCTTCCAGTGCCCCAACTTGTTACAGTGAAAACAAATAGCTAAATTAGGACCAGTCAACTTGTGAGCATCCAGTATGCTCTGGAGTGATAGTGCAGAAGACATAACGAATATAGTAAATCTGTAAATGATGAACACATAACAACACTTAGCAAATATTCAATTTCATTTCAAGACACTATATGAATCGGGTCTTTATTCATAAGTGGCTCCCACTAGTTTATCTAATTTATACAACCCCTAAGTGAAAATTAAGCATTCATAATACTAGTGGGAATATGGATCCTACATTCCATCACACAACCTCGGCTGTGGCACGAAACGTCATGTACAATTGAATCAGTCTCCAAAGGCCCACGGCTGTAGCACGTACCGACCTTTAGATTCTAATTCAATGTACACATCTCTATGTAATAGACAAGTATTTCTTATTTCGAAATCAAAGCCCTCGGCTGTAGCACGAAACGACAATGATTTAAAAATAAGAACCACTTTCTACCATGTTGGAATGCTATGACCGACACAAGCCCGTTGTGTCATTGTCCAATTACTACTTGATATTATTTAATTTTAGAGGGATTATATTACATTACAATCATAATCATATTATAAAGAGATTCTTCCTTTTAAATTAAATATTTCAAATCAATAATCGATAATCAGATGATTCCCAGATCGGGTGGAGCATTGTCAAGAGGCGTCACTTAATAACCCTTTCTTACGGATAGAAATCTGTTGTTGACAGAATCATACTTTCTCTCAATATTGAAAATTCATATTCAATTACGTGTTTCATAAACACAAGAATCTCATGATCGTATTCATAATATTTATTGT
Organism: Apium graveolens; assembly: GCF_009905375.1. Lineage (NCBI taxonomy): Eukaryota > Viridiplantae > Streptophyta > Magnoliopsida > Apiales > Apiaceae > Apium > Apium graveolens. Next base: position 54,963,819 of record NC_133654.1, on the reverse strand, counting down.
TAAGGCAAGAAACGATTCCTATTCTAGATTTTGTAGAGCACGCCTTATATTGATTTAAGTTCACCTAAATCTATTATCGCATGGTAAACATATGCATATATCTCATATATAAAATTAAATAAACAAGTAAATGTAAAGTGCAATAAAGTAAATGTGTTTGGTTATGGCCCCATCCTATGTGATATTTATCAAGCTCATGATAAAGATCAAGGTCAATCTAATATGGTGATGGAAATAAATACAACTACTTATTATATAAGTCTTCTTCTTTGTTTAGACTTCTTGTATGCCTCGTCTTCTTCTTTGTATCACCTCCATTGGATAGCCTTCTTGAGTCTTCAATTACATTACATGATTGAAAGTAAAACTAATCTAACGAACTTACAAGAATAACTCGAGTTACATTCGAGATTTATGATTACAAAGATTGACGACATGTAAGTCGTATTTAAAACCAAAACCAAAACCATTACACTAAGGTCGAAAGGCCATAACCATCCACCATGCTCATACAATACATAAAAGCATGTTAAAACACATAATCTGATCATAACATATCATATTATCCATGATCTAATCATAAAAAGAAAATATGACAAAAATCAGAAAAATCAGAATCAAATCAGAAAAATAAGAATCACTGTTTACGGGCAGTAAACGACGTCAAACGCTTACAGGCGAGTCGTTGATAGTTTTAGCTATCAGTTTTGTTCAGATGCTCGTTTACCTATGGAATAGGGTATTCGTTTGCGTAAATCGGACACCAGACCCAGATTTCAGCAAATCTGCAGCAGCCAATTCAAAATCCGTATCTAATATGATTCTCATAATTAAAACAAACATAAATCATGTATATATCAGTATATATACAGATTACATAATCATCTTATGATTTTACAACTCACATGAATATCATATATTCAAAATCATACATATATAAGCATATTATACCAACATCAAATCATGGCGAATCACGTATATGCTCATATATCGATAACAGTTAAACACATAAACGAATTAAAAACTTTTCACAAGTAGCTCTGATGCCATTGAAGGATTTTTAGCACATAAATGCAGCAAAAACGTAAATTTAAATCTTAAAAAAAACCGAAACCTTCCGCAGGATCCATGTGAAATATAATATTTAATTTGTAGTTCAGTATGTTTACCTTAAGAAGCTTTACGTTAATGGAAAGATGGAGGTCTTTAATGGCGATCCAAAAATGATGAACGGAGATCCTTAGCAGCTGCTCCTCAAGTGTGAAGCACTCCACCGGTATCCACCAAGAAAACGATGTAATGAAGGAGGAAGTGATTGAGAGAATTAGGGTTTTGTAAATCTTTTTGATTGAGGCAAAAATAGGGTTTATAATAGTATATTTATAGGCAAAATTTTCAGCTGAAAATTTTCCCATAAAATATTATTATTATTAACCCTTTATTATTCTCACTAATAATTAAAACACCTTTTAATTATTAATCCTTTTTCTAAACTCTTTAGAAATAATTCTCTCACTTGATTTAATTTCCAAAAATTAAATTCTTAATTGATAATATTAAGAACCTTTTCTTAATTAATTTATAATCAATTAAATCTCATTTAATCAATTATTAAATTTGCCAATTAATTATTTATTTCATAAATAAATAATTATCAGCCATTATTAATTAATTCCTCCACCATTAAATCATTCTCTTTTATGGTGTGACCCTGTAGGTTCAATATTATGCCGGTAGTAGAAATAAATAATAATAAAATTATTTTATCATTATTTATATAAATTCTCTAATTCATTAAATATGATTAATTAATTAATCATGTTTATTCTACATCGTGAGGGATACTTCTCAGCATATCGCGACTATCCGGATAATACGAATTCACTGCTTAGAATACCAAGAACCTATTCAGTGAGTGGTTACCGTATAATTAATTCCTTCGATCTTGCAATGTCACGATAAAATATAAGACATGGAACTTGTGTCAAGCCTATCTTATTAAATCACTTGTTTTCCCATTCACTATACTTAGTTCTATTTAATGTAAATTAGAAACTCCTTTCTAATTTCATTCCCTCTGGCCAGAGATTCCTGAACTAACATAAGTGGATCAGCATTGAACATTCTCTTCCTACACTGGAAGGGGTAGATCCTTTATTGATCATACACTATCTTCGTGTATAAATTCCTATACCCAGTAGAGCCCTTATAATTGTCCCTTGAGACTAAGAACTAAACCAAAGCATAGTTCAGTGTACACAAGATGACTATGATGATCTCAAGTCTAAGGATACTTGTACAACTATCACTATGTGCACAACTGCTGACACCTGAGTGAACTCCATCAGTTGTTCAGCTGTGTGAGTCATGTTCAGTGAACTTATTCTATAATAAGCACCTACATACTAGCTATAGTGTCACCACACAAATGTCTATGAGAACAAACATCCTTCATAATGAAGCAAGCATATTATGTACCGATCTTTGCGGATTATTAATTACCAGTTAGTAATCCTACGACCAGGAACTATTTAAGTTTAGAGTTATCATCTTTTAAGTCTTATTATTATGATCTCATCACAATCCATAAAAAGCTTTACTCTAAATTGTGGTATATCTTATTAAAATATTTAAATAGATAGAGCCCGCAATAAAAACAAAACAAGCCTTTTATTAATATCAATAAAATTAAAACATATTACATAAAAGTTATTCCTAAATCCTCATACATGATTGGACTTAGGACATATCTCTTTCAGTTCTTGCCCACGAACACCCTGCATGCCATCTTTAAATCCACCAAACAATGAGTTCTTGCTCAAGAACACCTCGCATGCCCTCTTTAAACTCAGTTAGTGCCTCCAAAAAAGTAGAAAAAAAAGGAGGAAGACAACCTAGAAAAACTCAAAAAAACACAGAAATACACCGGAAAAAGGTCCCCAAACAAAAGGACAAAAACATCAAGAAACAAAAATATGCAAATCAAACAGATATCTACTGATATCAAGTTGTTGTTAGAGAGAAATGGGATGATCTGGAAATGTTGAGTTTACGCTTCCCATCTCGACGAAATTCTTGAGAGTTTTTTTGTAACTTAGATGAAGAAGTAAAAAAAAGAAATTGATCAGCTATATATATGCCCCCAAAAAACGTTTGGGTGCCAAAAACTGTAGGGTACCGAAAGGCCGAGTATAAGTGATTTTTGAAAATCAAGGGCCACGATTAAAACGGTTGAAATTCAAAGGCCACGATGAAGTCAAAAATATCGATAATGGGACAGCTGTCTTTCTTAAATGGGACCAATTCCCACGATGTTTCCACGTGGACGGACGAACCAACATAACGATAGAAGAAAAGTGTCGTAGAGTTTTTCGCCCCAAAATGGGCCAAGATTGATGTCTCTCAACCGACCGATGGGCCAGCCTCTCAACCATTGGGCCGAAGACCCATCAAGCTTCTCAACCATTGGGCCACAGGCCGTAGTCCACTACCCTACCCTACCGTTGGAGATTATCGGAGAATCAAAATGCCTCCCCCTTTCTCGTTTCAACGGTCGTCCGCCTTACAATCATAACTGACGAATCATTCATTACAGGTTTGGGTATAAATACCCCGTGGAAAGTAAGAAACATGTAACTTTTTATACCTATTCTCTCTACTCTCGCTACTTTCTTGTATTTCCAAACTCACCTTACTTACAAATTACTGATTCTCACACCGGAGGTGAATCGGGGAACAATCCCTCGCATTCTCTTCCTTTTCCGGTTATGACCGAAAGCTGTTTTTTATTGAATCATAGGTTATTATTACCCACCGAAGGAATTTGGGCGTAACAATCATCAATGATTTGCCTTAGCCATATTCCTTGACACGCTGCTGACCTCGCTGCGCACTACACATTCGGATTTCCATGAAGACAAGGCTTTAGTCGCTTGCTCTTTGAAGTTTTAAAATGTGTCAGCCGATCCTAGACTACAAACAAGACCTTAAGTTGTTTTTTATCTTCAACAAACCCAGCATAAGGGCTATCATCAGCAGTCGAAGAGCCGGTATTTTGGGCGGGTCGGATTATAACAGTATCTCAAAATCTTCGTTGTAAATTTCTAAAATAGTTGTTCGGTTTAAAATTAAACAATAAAATTTTGAAGCTGTTTTCCCATTGGAATGTTTTTGGAGACCACCCATATGACAAACACAACCATCTACTTTTCATAAAATGAAACTGAAGTCATGCAGACTATATATTTACACTTTAGAATTACCAGAAGTTACGGAATCCTAAAGACCGTCTTGATTACATTTTGGCAATATACTAAAATATTAACTAGCCCGGATATTATACGGTGAGAGAGCCCTTTGCTGCTTCAAATCTTTATAAAATTTCCTAATAAAATCTTCAGCTTCCTTGTCCAGTTGAGGATCCTTTTCTTCTTTTAAAGGGAATGGGGAATCAGTGATCCTAAGCTGCCTAACAATCGGGCTTTGTCCGAATCCTGGCAATGCCATAAAAGGTGAAGCCTCCGGCTTCTCATGATCATTGAGCATCTCGAAAACGTTTTGAGCAATGTCACAGCTCTTTCGGTGGTGATAGGATTTGCGCTTGGAGAAATAAGAGGCATAAAAAGGAGTGTTATTACAACTAAACTCGTATTCTTGAGGGGAGACAAACGATAAGTTGTTGGTGGACCGACAAGTGAAGGTGGAGTAGTGATGGTAGAGAATGAAGTTACCCGCCAAGGCTTTCCCGGCCAGTTTAACTTTTTTAAGCATCACATGGAGATCAACTAGTAGTTTGCTCTTTGATATACCTTTCCTCAACATGTACAGAACTACCTTCAGTATTTTCCACAGCTTCTTCGCCACTGCACTCGAGCTGTGTTCGAACTCCATCTTTTGTATATGTCGTAATTTTGAGACAGAGAGAAGAAAGAGATTGTGTGCATTGGAGGCAAGGACTGAAGTTCTTTATAAAGGGTGTTACTGAGCTTCATTCCACAATCTATCTAACAAAATATCTAAATATTGTTTTTTGATAATAGAAATATAATAATTACGTTCGAGACTAGGTCTGTCCGTCCGTGTATTGTCTAATTATTTAAGTAATTTATGATTTTAATAATAATTAAAACCAAGAGGCATTATTTAAAACCAAGAGGCATTATATATGGTTAAAATAAAGACTTGTTATTATACGAAGTGTTATTTTTTCATTCATTTGAGTGAGTATATACTCTATTTTGAGAATAATGTTAGAGGTACAAAAAATACTCCTTAATTTGACCTAATTTTGATTCAGAGATCATGCCATTATTACCTATTTACTCTACATCTAAAGTACCATATCCTCAATCCATTATATTATCTATATTCCACGTATACGTAAAAGTTTTCAATTTGAAAAATCCTAGATGCCCTAACCCGTTATCAAATTCATTCCCAAATATTTATGTATCAGATGGTTAATTAATTGTTAAGTTTATCAATAATCATGTGTGCGTACATGTCACATCTTGCTAGTTTTTTTAAAATTATTTGGAACAAAATTCGGATACCTATCACTATCCTTTTAATTTTTAACAAACTCACTATATCTAAACTTAGTATATCTAAACATATTTACTGATTAAGATCTAATTTATTTTATTAAGAAAATTATATACTCATAGGAGAACAGGAAAAGTTGAATACAATGCTATATATGGTATTATTTCTATAATTTAAAATAATATGTTAAAAAATTTAATTTCAAAGGAATTCTATCCTCCTAGCAAATATGCATAAATGTATGGCTCATTCTAAGAAACCAAGAATGCATCTATGGATTCCGTATCACAGGAAATAACTAAAAATTTCATACTCCTTCTCTCTTTTAATATTTATTGTTTTGGCATTTGATGCACATATTTATGTGCTATGACCGTATAGTTACTTAGTTAACATTTTTAAGATTTTATTTTTCTAAATTAAAAATTTGAATATATATTTTTTTGTCACAAATGAAAATTTTAAAATTATTAATTCTAATTATACAATTAAAACACCAAAAAATGTGTGTCAAAAATCAAAGTGTCAAATATTATAAAAACGGAATATATAGTTGTGAACTTTATGTATAATTTAGGAGAGAGACAAAAATTATTGGTGTTGAATTTCTATTTTATCAATAAAAAATATTTTTTGATCACAATTTATAGCAATAAATATAATTATAATAATTATAATTATCTTGAATGTTACATTGGATTTGCTCTAGAACATGGAATATGACAGCTACGAAAGTGCAAATAAGTACCATATTTGGTTTACTTATAGTTATAGCTCGTCCATATGTATTTTTTTGATAAAAAATATATCAGAGTATGCGAATGATAACTATATTTTGTTCTTTTTTTTTCATGCAGGTTAAGTACATTTGTTACCGCAAGTACACATGGGACATTGCCGCCCTCAGTAGGAAAACTTATATGTAATTGAACCCAAAGAACATGAAGTGCATGTAGTTCGGCGCTATCATTAGATATTTTAATTATAATTATCAACTTGAAACTATAAAAGTGATATTACAACGATTTCCCTTCGGTTTGTGACGCTTGTGAATGTCATCTTTATATTCGAACGACCACGAAAGGAACAACATTTATCCTTACGCTATTATGTAAAGGCTTATAATAGACCGATCGATCGAGATGTATTGTGTTATTCATATTACAAAAACTACAACATGCATGACTTGGAGCCTAGTTACTATGAATTATTGTAGCAATGTTATGGATGGAACAAGAAAATTAGATGTTCAAGCTATTAGCTTAATGAATGTAGCTCTTTTGTGATGGTTCTTCTTGTTCACAAATATTCAAACTCCAATTATATAACTGTGATAATAATTATAAAAAATTATAATCTATATTTTGGAATTCCGAATATGAAATGAGCATACTATTCTTTTGAATGTCTCTCACAACGGTATCATATACTCCCTCCGTCCCTTTTTAGTTGTCACATTTCTTTTTATAAAAGTCAAATTGACCAATTTTTGACTGAAGATTAAATATTACTCTTCTATTAATTAAAAAAATCTAAAAATTATATATTAACGTAGATTAAATCTAGTTTTCGATGATGTACTTTTTTTATTTTGTTCAATTATAAAATACTAATAAATTTTGGTCAAATTTTAGTCAATTTTACTGGGTCAAAGTCAAATGTGACAACCAAAAAGGGATGGAGGGAGTATTATATATTAGCATTATTTTAAGCACCTTTACTTCAATATATAACGACCAATTTATTGGAGGACCCATATTATTATATTAAGAGTTATTTGCAAAATGCATTCATATGATTTGGTCCAAATCCATTTTTTACCTATATTTTATTTAATTGCACTTTGTATCCATTTACTATTTTTAACGCGACAAATTGCACTATTTTCATTAAATTTGTTAAAATTCTCAGGAGCATTTTAATAAATTAAATTATAATTATAATTAGATTATAAATTAAGCTTTTTTACCTTCTAAATGATACTTTTCGGAAAAAAATAAATAACGGAAGTTGTAGAGAACGAAAAAAAATTATAAATAATAACATTCAAAAATTATCAAAAATTTTACGAAGCCAAAATTATATTTAAATCTATACTTAGTGAATTTATTAAAACGAATTATAAAAAATATTTCAATTTTGAACCTTTTTATTTCGAGAAGATCTTTTCATTCCCTACAATTTTCGTTCTTTAAATTTTTTCAGAATGTATCGTTTAGAGAGTCAAAAACCTTAAATAAAAATCTAAAAATAATTTAATATGTTAATTTCCTAAAATACCCCTAAAATTTTAACAAAATTAACGAAAATGGTGCAATTTGTACTCCAAAAAATAGTATAGAGATGTTGTTATGGATTAAAAACTAATATATATAATTGTTGTATTTATTACTAAGGAACGTGAGCTCAAGGCCTTTAATGGCTGCTCTCGTGTTTCGTAGCTTAACTCTGCCTTTACGAGATGCCTACGTATCTCTGTGAATTAGAGAATCAAGCCAAAAAATGTAGTTCTGATATGTGGGGTGAGGCTCCTTATATAGATGTAGGAGTCCTTGAATTGGACTTGGTATAAGAGACTTGGTAGCCAAGTCTCAGAATTAGAATGGACTTTGGAGTCCTAAATAGTAGGAAACTGATTCCTTATCCTTCTAGGTCTCTTTGAGGCTAACCTGCAAAGATTTATGTCCTTATCGGGACTCTTCTCAATAGCTGATTTTTCCCTTATTAATTAATTACGAAATTAATTAATATTCAGGGTTTTTGGGTCTTCTTTGTTCCATCAGGCCTGAGGCCTGATCTGGTCCATCAGGCCTGATCACTATGTTAACCTTTTTGGTCTGAATGTCATACATCTCCTTATTGGGCCTAGCAGCCCAAATTATGTATAATTAATGTAATATTTAATTACACAATCAGGATTTATTTATCCCTATCATTTGCCCCCCAACTTTTGGGAAACCGTATAAGATTTCGCAAAAGTTAAGTTCATTCACTTCCCTTTCAGGGTACCGTTTTGCGTAAAGTGTGGAGCGACCTACACGTTTACAACGATTTGCCTTGTACGCGGCTTCAGGGTCGTTTAAAAACTCCCCCCCCCTTCCTTTTATTTTCTCACCTTCTCCCCATTTATTGGGATTTTTTGGCATTTTTTTCAGGAATTTTCCCTTTCTCCCGGGATTTTTCCAAATTTTCTGCAATTTTCCACAAATATTTTCAAATTTCCAGCCCTTTTTCGACCAGGATCCTAGTCGAAATTTCGACCTGGATCCTAGTCGAATTTTGGGCCAGCTTTGCAATCCTGGTCGAAGGACTTCGACTAGGATCCCCGACCTGGAATTCGACCAGGATCCTAGTCGAACCTTCGACCTGGATCTAGGTCAAAAATTTGCCCTTGTTTTGATTCCCGGTCGTAAGGTTTCGACTAGGATTCACGACCTGGATTTCGACCAGGATCCTAGTTGAACCTTCGACCTGGATCTAGTTCGAAAATTTTGTGCTTATTTGCTTCCTGGTCTTTAGATTTCGACTAGGATTCACGACCTGGGCTTCGCCAGGATCCTAGTCGATTCTTCGACCTGGATTTAAGTCTAGGTTTCTATACCCCATACTTGAAAAATGTTGTGCTTGATTCGACCTCGATCATGGTCTTGATTTCGACCTCAATCCAGTTCATTTATAGCCGTAATTTTCGGGTCTCTCTTCGAAAGATTTCGAGCAGAATTCACGACTTGAATTTCGACCTTAATCCTGATCTTTTATACCCGTTATTTTCGGGTATCTGTTCGAAAGATTTTGAGTAGAATTTACGACTTGAATTTCGACCTTAATCCTGGTCTTTTTTGGGCTTCCTTCTAATCCAATTTGGATTGGGCCTCTGTTTGGGCCTAATCTTCTTTTTGAGCCTTATATCTTTTAGGGCTTCGATTTGGGCTTTGCATTTTTCCAAATTCTAATTGGATTTGGGCCTTATATCTTCCAAATCATAATTGGATATGGGCTTTTTAACTCCTATTGGGCTTCTTATTAATCTGGGCTTTAATATATCAAAAACTTTTAGTGGGCCTCTTATTAATCTGGGCTTAACATATCAAAACTACCCTGTTTAGCATTTTCTAGAATTCTCGGGAATTTTTATTTAATTTCTTTCGAATTCCCTTGGAATATTTCATTTTCTAGGCTTTTTTCTTTGGGCCTCTATCCTTACTGGGCTTTTTGTCCTTTCAACTTCACTTTTCCTCCTTTATAAAGGAGTGAGTAGAGTCTACTGCTCCTCACTTTCTCATTTCTAACTTCTTCTTCTTTCTTCTTCTATTAAGAATCTCAGAGCAATAACAATAAGTCGGAGTATCTTAAGCCCCAAAGCCTCTTTTTAGGAGTATTAATTCAGGTAAAATTTCTCCCTTTATTTCTTGTGCTTGTTTTTTGCATAGTTTACGTGCCCTTTTTTCAGATGGCTGATAAGAAAATGACTCGTTTGGCTAAGATGAATGTGGCCAGAAAGTCCAATGAATTCCCTATTCGATCAAGGTACACTTCCTTGATCGATATGATCAATACCCGAGGGGACGAGTACCCGTCTGATGCGCATCTGGACGCGCACGACCATATTATTGCCTTGCGGGATCCAAAGGAGCTGGAAAAGTTAAGTAGTTGTTTCAGAATCAAGGATCCTTTCAAACTGGTTCTTGTAGGTCCCGCCGACAGTATAACGACTCGTATACTTTTATATTATTTAAAAGTGTAATTATTAAATAAATAGTTAAATAAAATATGTGTATTAGTTTCGATCGCTCTGTGTTATTTAATTATGATCCCTGTGTAAATTAAGGTGTACCGGGTTGTTTGTGTAATTAACTATTGAGTTGTATCGAATCGTTTTCACTTTTAAAAGTGAATTTAGTGCAAATTTATTTGCATAAATATTTGGAATGTCTCTAAAATTGTTTTTATGGTTTCATAATTACAATAATTATTTTGGGATTTTATAAAATTTTGATATCAATATTTCATCAATTATTTAGCTCTATATGATTTTCTGATTATATTTATTTGAAAAATCCGTATTTAATTCTAGAATTCTTCAAAAATTATGAAACTCATATTTATTTATGTTTGGAATATTCCGAGAATTTTAAAATTATTTTGGGAATTTTCAGGATTAATTTCACCCGCTCGTTGTTTCCTTTAATCGATAAAAGCGGGTATAAATTACGTTTCAGAAATTATTTTAAAGTTATGAAAATTATGTTTGTATTTACTTCGGGATATTTATAATATTTTAAGACTATTTTCATGATTTTATGAATTCAATTTAAGTGCAGCTCGGTTCGTTAATTGTTAAATGCAGGTACGAGTTGTGTTTCAAAAATGCTTTAAAAATTATGCAAATTTTATTTTGTTAGTTTCGGGATTTTTAGAAAACTTTAAGACTATTTTGGTAATTTTCTGAGTTTATTTTATGTGCAACCTGGTTCGTTTAAATACATAATGCAGATCAGAATTGGGGTTTGTAAGCAGAAATAAGTATATGTGGTACATTCTGTGATACGTGTCAAGTTTCTGTCAAATTCTTTAAATGTGACAGATTGTAAAAAAAACAAAAACAAACACAAAAGTATAGTCCACGTATTGTTACCCCCTTATTCTTATTTCTTTTCTTTCCGTGTTCTCTTTTCTTCCCCCGGCTATTTCCCTGTTTTACTGCTTCGTTCCGCCACCATGCTTTCCGGTGGTAACACCGCTGCCGCTGCAATATTCTTCCGATTTCTGCCTTTATTTCCGGCTTATCTCTGGTGATAACCCCGTCCTCCTGTTGTTTGTATATACACCTATATATATAAGGGTGTGTCTATATGTGCGATGTGTGTGTGTTTTCTGTGTGTGTTGCGCGCGTAGGGCGCATGTTTTGTGTTCTTGATTTCGGCCGCTTCTATATTGTCCGGTTTTAATTCGGGAATATTTATTAAGCTATTTATTTTATTTTCTGCAGGATTTATTTGATTAAAGTTTCGTGATATAAGTAAATTCGTGCGGGAATTATAATAGATAATCGGTAGAATTTACGTTGGAAACCCAAAATTAATCGGGTACTCGTAAATTTTACCGCCGTCGGCGATGAGCCTCGGCGAGCCGACGGTGATGACGATGTTCTCAGTCCTAAATTTTATAAATAAATAAAATGATTTGTATAATATGTTTTTGAAAATAAATGGTATATTGGAGTTGTACGTAAATAATTACGAGATTGTGGAGTTGATGTGGTATTAAAACTTATGGATAGATGTGATTGTTGACGTCGAGTTGTTCGATGGGTAGGCCGATAAGCAGAGGAGGTGCTGCCCGAATTTTTGGAAATTAAATTCGAAAATTCGGGACATACCCTATAATTATCGGAACGTCGAGCAAGTAGAAATAAGGATATACATATATCTTGTGCAAAACTTGATTGTACAATGTGATGAAATATTTTGCCAAATCGATAACCCTGATTTCGTAAAATTACGAGTATACGTATTTTCTGGAAACGAACACCGAACTGATTTTCGAGATTGTGAACCCTAATTGTTGTGTGTGTTATTGTAATATACATAATTACGAGTCGGGTTTCAATATCGTTGGGTACAATTGGTATTGAGAATATGTCAAGCATATATAGACGCCTAACGTAGGGTATTTCGGCTCTGTAGGATCTAGTCGAAGGACTCAAGAGTTGATATCGAACTAAGGATAACCTAGTGATCAGTCGACAAGCATAGCAAGGTTCCAAGCGAAGGACCTGAACGTTGAAGTCAGATTCAAGATAGTCTGATAGTAAGGCGATAAGGCCGAGTGCCCAAGTTAGTCCAAGGTCGGTCGATAATAGTGGTAAAGCTCTGCAAGGCAAGTACCCCTGACCATTCTTTTATGGTTCAGTATATATGAATGAAATGTTGTTTTATTTTTGAACAGGAACAGAAACGTCTTAAGTTACGTATCCCCTGTGTTTGAAAATGTTGTTTAAAATTATGTTTTTGGGGAAAAGTAACTTCTGAAAATACCTATCTCTAAAGTGTGATTAAAAATGGAAAAGAGGTTTTGAATAGTGTGCTGTGACAGAATTGATTTTAACAAGAGATAGGTAAAAGTGATTTTGAAACTGGATAAAACGAATCAGATATTGAATAACGTTGCGTATGTGGCTAATTCGGTTGCGCGCATTACATAACCGATTAGTCCAACATAGATAATCAGAGACCTAGCTAGTCTCTGTGGATCCGGTAATTTTGTGTAAAAGCCCGATCAGCTTTCCTAGATATTTTGTGTGATAGCCCGGCCAACTATCCTAGATAATTTATGTGGAGGCCTGATCAGCCGTCCCTAGATAACATCCAATATATATCTGATTGTGATTTAGTGGTTCCCGTAACGGAACAGATGATTTTGTGGTTCCAGTAATGGAACAAGTGATTTTGAGGTTCCCGGAAATGAACAAGTTTTTATAGGTCCTGTGATGGGACAAGTTTTCTGGTTCCCGTAACGAAACAAATGGTTTTGGGTCCCCGTAACGGGACAAATGGTTTTATGGTTCCTGTAATGGAACGGAAGGTTTGAAAATGAAAATAGCATATAAAATTGAACTCTGGTATTTATGCACAACACACGACTGTTGATTTTTGTTTTACAGAGCATGCTAGTTTGATATGCAGTTTATACCTGTTTTACATGCTTCTAACGAATTATGAATTTTGTTCCTATAACTGCTTTACTTTAAACTGTTTTACTTGTTATTCATATAGTGGTGCTGCTGAGCAAGAAATTGCTCACCCTTACAGAATATCTTATATGTATTGCAGATGCCTAGGAGATTCTTGCACGGTAGTCAGGGCAGGGTTCCAGCTCCTTTTGTGTCAGGCTCCTCTGAGGTAGTTATATTCAGACCAGATGAGGTCTGTTGAGTTGCTGCATTAAATTAGTGGTCAGGATTGTGTAAGGTAATTTGGGTTTTGTTAGTTGAGTAACCTAAGTCATACTTAAACTTGGAAAAGGTCTTGGTAAAGGGGTTGTAGTTATGTATTATTAATGAGTTGGACTGAATTATGATTATTAGTATTGTTGTTGGTGACGTCAACTCCTGACCCTGGGGTTGAGGCCGTCACAGACAGGGCCTGTCAGTGGAGGAAGGACACATTATGCGATTACAGGGATACTTTAAGGGCAGGTATCAGGCTCCCCTTTCACCCGTTTATCCCTATTCTGCTAGCTGATGTGGGCATCAGCCCTTGCCAACTCCCTCATAACTCTCGGAGGCTCATTCTGTGCTATATGTCCCAATGCGCCAAGCACAATGTCCCTACTTCTGTTGCTGTTTTCAGAAAGATTTTTCAGTTCAATAACAACCCTGACAAGAATCCGGGTTGGGTTTCTTTAAACCAGTGCCCAACTATTCCCCACATAGTGAACGGGAAGTCCATCCCTGACAACAACTTGGGGTGGAAGAAAGATTTTTGGTTCGTCGTTTGGGAGGGTGTCGATTGGGGCACCCTATTTCGCTTATCTTTTGGGCTAGCCGTAGATGGGAGCCCAAACGATATAATTTTATCTGAGGAGGAGACCAGAGCTTTCAACCTCCTGATGCAAGATAATGGGACTTCCCGTTCTTGGGATCTTATCAGGGAGACCGTTCTTGTGGAACGCGGTCTTTCTCCCGTCCCTAAGAAGAGTACGTTTCCTTCCTCATCTAGTTCTTTTTATTTCCTTCATTTTCTATTTTGCTAATTCCTCAACTTATCTCATTTGTTGCAGTGGCTGAGAAAATTGAGGAGGCTACAAAGCCTAAAGACCTGGAGACGACCAGGATGAAGCGTGCTGGAAAGGTCTTTAAAGACCCGCGCCTTGGGGATCGTTTCCCGGAGTTCCTACTCCAAGCAATGGAACCAGGCGAAGAAGGCCCCAACCAAGTTTTACGTACCAAGCAAAAAACAGGGTCTTACTTTCAACCTGCTTGGGGAATTCGGGGCTAGGATTCGATCGTCGGCAGCACAACGCTTGCCAAGGAATGGTCTAAGCATTCCATCTCCCCGGTTGACTATCAAGATTTTGTCCTTCAACAGGACTAGGAGGGGAACGAGCTTTTCAGAGCTCAGGCTTTGGCGACGGTACGTCTTTTTCCTTTGCCCTTCATAGTTGCCTTTTTTATTTTCCCGTCTCTTACTTTTGCTGTGTTTCTTGTAGGCGAACGCCCATTTTCAAGGGGTGATTCACCAAGCCAAGGCTTGGAAGGTTGGCCAGGAGGACGCGAACAAGAAGCTGGAGGAGGCCAACCAAAGAATAGAGGCCCTTGAAGCCCAACTTGCCTCATCTACTTCGGATTTGGAAACGGCCCGGGCTGAAAATGTTATCCTCAAGGCTCAGAAGGATAAAGCCTTTGACGGCTGGATGGACACTCAGGAGTTCAAAGATTTAATGGTGGATCATGATGCCCTCCTTCATCCAGTCAGCTATAAGGAAGGCTAGGATGCCGCTGTGGAGGCCATTCAGGACGAATTTCCAGAAGTCTTCGAACAGTCCTCCTTCCCTTGCCCTGTGCGAGTTCCAACACTTGGGGGTGTTACAGACAAGCTTGCTGATTTGATCAAGGACGACCCATCGGGGAGTCAGGGCCAAGGACAAAAGAGGAAGGAGCTCGAGTCCAGCTCTGAAGAGGAGGAAACTTCTTCTGAGGAGGAGCCTGAGCCCGTTATAAAGAAGGCCAGGGTAGAAGAGCCTCAAAAGGAAGCGCCTCCTAAACCAGCATCTCCTGCAGCATCCAAAGCGTCCGAAGGTAGTTCTGAGGGAACCTCTGCGGAAACTTCCGAGGGGATGACTGGGACATCCGAAGGGATGACTGAGACATCCGAGGAGACTTCGGATAGTGGTTCCGAAAAATCCCAGCCTTCCAAGGCCTAAGTTTATGTATTTCTTCTTTATTAGACAATATTTGAACTTTATAATTGACTTTTATTGTTTTCAGTCATATTTCTCTCTTGATTTTTCAAACTCAAGTTTATAACTTTGTTTTATCTCTCATAATGCAATCAATAATAGGCCAAGATTAAGTTGAAGGTTTTATACTATAACTTGGTATTCTGGATACCTTACATGAAATGGGTTCAACCCTGATAAAATCTAAACATATCTTCTATATAGAAAAATCCTAAGCAAGGAAAGCTTCAAGGTGCTTTTAAACCTACTTATCATTCTGACAAGTGAGAATCGTACTTTAACTATTTTACACATAGTAAACCTTCAGGTTTTGTGCATGCCAAGTTCTCGGGACTTCAAAACCATCCATAGTCTCCAGCTTGTAGGTTCCTCTACCCTGAACGCTCTTGACTTTGTACGGCCCTTCCCAATTTGGGGTAAGTTTCCCTTTCTGCCCCACACCAGAAGCTTCTACTTTCCTCAAAAATAAATCTCCTTGTTTGAAAAATCTTTCTTTAACCCTTAGGTTATAGTAGAACGAAGCTTTTTTCTGATATTCCACTATCTTCGCATGTGCCTCATCTCGTACTTCATCAATTATATCCAAGACTAACCTTTGCCCTTCTTCATTTTCCTCAGGATTGAAAGCTTGAATCCTGGGGGAGGAATGTGATATCTCTACAGGAACAACTGCTTCTGCACCATACACTAACATGAAGGGAGTTGCTCCATTCGTGACTCTACAGGTAGTCCTATAGGCCCATAGTATGGGGAGTATTTCATCCACCCAGTTATTCCTTGATTTCTCGATCCTCTTCTTTAGTCCATCCAGTATTATTCGGTTTGCCACTTCTGCTTGTCCATTGGCTTGCGGGTGGGCCACAGATGTGAATTATAACTCGATTTCATTTTCCTCACAATACTTCTCGAATTCCTCATTGTTGAACTGTGTTCCATTGTCAGTGACTAGGATTCGGGGAATTCCATACTGGCACATAATACTTTCCCACAGGAATTATACAACCTGCTTAGTTGTGATCTTGGCCAAGGGTTTGGCTTCAATCCACTTGGTGAAATAATCAATGACCACAATCAGAAACTTCCTTTGTGCTGTGGCCATGGGGAAAGGCCCTAATATATCCATTTCCCACATAGCAAAGGGATGGGCAAGTTGATAGAAGTCAGCATCTCGGGGGTTGTCTAACAACTGGTGCGTGCTTCTGACAACGGTCATATTTTTTCACATATGATTTGGCATCAGCCATCATTTCTGGCCAATAGAAGCCTAAACGGGTTATCTTATGAGCCAAAGCCCTGCCCCCAAGTGTTGTCCACATATGCCTTCATGTACTTCTTCAAGAGCCAAGTGAGCCTCATCAGGCCTGAGACATCTTAAGTAGGGAACCACGAAAGATCTCTTATACAGAATTCCATCTATCAAAGAGTATCTTAGTGCTCGAACAGCCAATTTTCGCGCTTCAGTAGCATCGTTTGGTAACCAGCTGGTTTGAATGTGAACCTTAATGGGATTAATCCATGACGTCCCCAGGCCTATAGGAGCTACAAGCTTAACATCAATGCTCCGTGTTTTCAAAACGCGATAGTATACACTCCCAGAGCATTCTTCCATCTCAGACGAAGCAAATTTTGACAACGCATCTGCCTTAGCATTTTCCTCTCTTGGAATGTGCTCAATATGGCATTCATCAAATTGGGTCATCACACCCCTTACTAGGCGGACATATTTAGCCGTTGTACCATCCCTTGCCTCAAACTCTCCCTTCACCTGGGATATGACCAACTTTGAGTCTCCACAGACTTTTAAGTTCTTTACTCTAAGTGTCCCTGCTAAGCCAAGACCAGCTATCAGAGCTTCATATTCTGCCTCATTGTTTATGGTTGGGAAGTCTAGCTTCATGGCGTACTCAATTAAGAACCCATCAGGGCTTTGTAAAACCAGACCTGCTCCACTTGAATTCGTTTTTTATGCTCCATCAAAATAGAGAACCCAATATTCTTTCTTCTTATTAACCTTCTCTTTATCCCCCTTATCCACTTCCTTGTCTTGAGGTATGTTATCTTCCTGCGCCCGACTTCTTGGTTGGGTATGGTACATTCCACCACGAAGTCAGCTAATCCCTGGGCTTTTATTATCGTTCGTGGCTTATACTTAAGGTCGAACTCTCCCAGCTCTATTGCCCACTTGATCAATCTCTCACTAGCCTTGGGACTGTGAATGATATTTCTCAGGGGCTGATTCGTTAGCACCTCAATCTAATGAGCCTAAAAGTAAGGTCTTAACTTTTTCGAAGCCATTACCAAGGCCAGAGCAAATTTCTCAATAGTTGAATAATTCAACTCAGCTCCATGTAGAATTTTACTGACATAGTATACGAGTTTCTGGACTTTCAGTTCCTCCTTAACCAATACAGCACTTAAGGCACACTCTGAAACAGCTAAGTACAAGAATAAAACTTCATTCAAAACTGGCTTGGCCAACAACGGGGCATGCATCATATATTTCTTCAATTCTTTGAAAGCCTTCTGGTTTTCCTCACTCCATACAAAGTCCTTAATGTTTTTTAGTGACTTGAAGAATGACAGGCACTTGTCTCCTGACTTGGAGATAAATCGTCCCAGTGCAGCAACCCTTCCCGTGAGCTTCTGAACATCCTTGATAGTTTTTGGTGGTTCCATGTCTAGGATTGCCTTTATTTTATCGGGGTTAGCCTCGATCCCTCTCTTGGAGACCATCAATCCCAAAAATTTTCCAGATCATACTCTGAATGCACACTTTATAGGATTTAACATCATTTTGTGGTACCTCAGGACCTCAAAAGCTTCCCTTAAATGGGCTATATGATCAGTCTTTACTAGACTCTTGACTAACATGTCATCAACATAGACTTCCATAGTCTTACCAATAAGATCCTTAAAAATTTTGTTTACCAACCTTTGATAGGTGGCTCCTGCGTTCTTGAGACCAAACACCATAACAAGATAACAATAAACACCAAAGTCAGTGATGAATGATACCTTTGGAATGTCGTCCTTGTGCATCTTGATCTGATTGTATCCACTAAATCCATCCATGAAGCTCGGCATTTCATGCCCAGCAGTGGCATCTATCAAAGTATCGATCCTTGGTAATGGAAAATAGTCCTTAGGACATGCATCATTTAGATCAGTGAAGTCCACACACATCCTCCATTTTCCATTAGCCTTCTTCACCATTACAGGGTTTGCTAACCACTCTGGAAATTGAATCTCCTCAATGAAACCAGCCTCCAAGAGCTTCTCCACTTCTTATTTTATAGCTTCTTGCCTTTCTGAAGCAAAACTTCTTTTCTTTTGTTTTACCGTCTTCCGGTTTGGGTCCACATTCAGCTTGTGAGTAATCAGTTCCGGGTCTATGCCTGGAATATCAGTTGCTGACCATGCAAACACATCACTATTTTCTTGCAAAAATCTCACCAACTTCCCTCTAAGGGGCTCCTCTAACGTGGCTCCAATGAAAGTCATCCTCTCAGGATTTTTGGGGTTTAAAGGAATCAACACCAAGTCTTCTGCTGGCTTTCCTCTCTTCTCATCATTTTCTCGGACATCCATATCTTCAATAGGAAGAACCTGCCCCCCAACTCCATCTTCCCTCAGAGAGGCTACATAACAGCTTCTTGCCATTTTTTGTTTTCCTCTCTCTTTTCCAATCCCATTCTAGGTGGGAAACTTCATAACTGAATGGTAGGAAGAAGGGATTGCCTTGAAGGCATGTATCCCTGTTCTTCCCATGATAGCATTATAAGTTGAACTAGCTTTTACCACCACAAAGTCCAACATCTGTGTTGCTTGCCTTGGTTCCTGACCTATGGTGGTTGGCAATTTGATTATCCCTTCCACAGGACATTCCACTCCCGCAAATCCATATATTGGCATGTCAGTTGGGGTCAATTGGGAGTCGTTATACCCCATCCTTAGAAAGGCGTCATGGAGTAAAATATCCACTGAAGCACCATTATCCACCAGGACCCTCTTGACCGGGCTATTTCCTATTATCGGTGTTATGACCAGCGGGTCGTTATGAGGAAATTTCACACCCTCTAAGTCAGAATCATCAAAAGCCAATATTACTTCTATCATGGCCCTCTTCGGGGCTTCTCCGACAATATGCATAACCTATCTAGTATATGCTTTTCTGGAGTTTTTGGACAATCCAGCAGCAGTTGGTCCTCCAAAGATTGTGTTTATCACAGGCCCTCGAGGTCGTGGCCCTCCATAAATTGTGTTTATAACCGGTCCTCTAGGTTGGGGATTCCGCCCCTGATCGTCTTGGTCCCTCCTACGATCTTCAAAGTTCTTCCTTCCATTGATATTTCTATCCCCTCCTTCTCCAGTGTATTTGTTCAATCTTCCTTTTCGAATGAGGAACTCAATTTCTTCTTTCAGCTGCCTACACTCATCGGTGTCATGACCAACATCTTTGTGAAATCTGCAATACTTGCTCTTGTCTAGCTTGGCAGGATCAGCCTTTAGGGGCTTAGGCCAACGAATATCTCGATCTTTCTCGATTTCCATCAAGATCTGGCTTCTAGGAGCATTCAGCTTAGCGTACTCGGTGAACTTTTTCCCAGGTCCTCCCTTCTTGGGGGTTGAATCAGGGTTTTGTTCGGTTCTAGGATACTTGTCCTTAGCGATATACTCCAGATCAGTTTTCCGTTTCTTGCCTCCAGCGGGCTCATTACTTACTACGGTCTTCCTCATGCTTTCTTCGACTTTGATATACTTTCCTGCCCTATCCTGGAGCTGCAACATACTTTCAGGGGGCATTTGGCCAAGGACATCTTAAAAAACTCATCCCTAGTTCTTTGTTGCAGTGCTATCATGGCTACCTTATCATCAAGGTCTGGGACTTTTAAAGCTTCCTTTGCGAAACGATTCAGATAGTCTCTCAAGGATTCCTTTGTTCCCTGTACAATGCTCATAAGAGATGCTGAACTTTTCTCATGAACTCTCCCGCTGATGAATTGCTTAATAAAATCCTGACTTAATTCTCTGAACGACCCAATAGAATTTGGGGGCAAGCGACTATACCACCTTTGAGCCATACCCGACAGGGTTTGAGGAATGGCCTGACACTTAATAGCATCATTCACAGGCTGCAACAGCAGTGCATTAGAGAATGTTCTAACATGATTAGCGGGATCTCCCGTGCCATCATAAGTTTTGATAGTTGGCATCTTGAACTTCTTTGAGATATGGGTATTCATTATTCCTTCAGTGAAGGGTGGAGTAGGATCATCAGGATCTCCAAGGGGAAGAAGATTGCTTGGATCAGCCCTTGGGACAACAGCCCTTCTCTGCACTGGACCATCCAGGTCTATGACAGGGGGAGGATTTCTCCCCCTAGGAGGTTCTTGGGTTCTGGTGGTCTGGTGCGCCTCCAAGTCGCGCCTCAGCCTTTGAATCTCAGCCTCACGAGCCCTGATCCTTTCCTGCACTTCTTGGGGATTCGTCCCTTGGGTGCTTTGAGGACGTTGGCTTCCATCAGCCATCGGCTCTTTGCCAGCACGCCTCCTTCTTGGGGCCACTTCATCATCCGAAGATTCGGAGTCTCTCTTAGTGTAACGACCAGAAAATTCCTGATCCTCAGGGATAGGAGCCAAACCCCGTATGTATGGGGGCGATCTCCCTCGTGCTTCACTCCGCCCAGCATGTCCGCTTCCTCCAACCTCGGGGTAAAGGGGCATCCCATAAGGGGGTTAGTAGTAACAACAGTTGAATATTCATACCCGACGGGTCGAGAATTCAAAGGTGCATGTACTTGTTGAACTTGAGGATTCGTACCTTGAGTTGCCGAGGGGATCGTCCCTTGTTACTGAGGTTCAGTTGCCCCTATCTGGGCTTCTCCTTGCGTGGTTGCATAGGTTGAGTGAGGAGGCACCACCACAGTTGAAGAAATCACTTGGGTTGTCCCCGTTGGTGTTCCTCCTCCAAGGGCTCTAACTGTTCTCCGTGTTCTCGTCATGGTTATTGTTGACTTCCTCACAGACGGCGCCAAATGTTATGGATTAAAAACTAATATATATAATTGTTGTATTTATTACTAAGGAACGTGAGCTCAAGGCCTTTAATGGCTGCTCTCGTGTTTCGTAGCTTAACTCTGCCTTTACGAGATGCCTACGTATCTCTGTGAATTAGAGAATCAAGCCAAAAAACGTAGTTCTGATTTATGGGATGAGGCCCTTTATATAGATGTGGGAGTCCTTGAATTGGACTTGGTATAGGAGACTTGGTAGCCAAGTCTCAGAATTAGAATGGAATTTGGAGTCCTAAATAGTAGGAAACTGATTCCTTATCCTTCTAGGTCCCTTTGAGGCTAATCTACAAAGATTTATGTCCTTATCGGGACTCTTCTCAATAGCTGATTTTCCCCTTATTAATTAATTACGAAATTAATTAATATTCAGGGTTTTTGGGCCTTCTTTGTTCCATCAGGCCTGATCTGGTCCATCAGGCCTGATCACTGTGTCAACCTTTTTGGTCTGAATGTCATACATCTCCTTATTGGGCCTAGCAGCCCAAATTATGTATAATTAATGTAATATTTATTTACACAATCAGGATTTATTTATTCATATCAGATGCAAAGTGCAGTTATATAAAGTATAGGTAAAAAATACAGTTGGACCAAAAGACATGGATGCATTTTGCAAATAACTCTTATATTAAATGTAACTTACAAACACATAATTTTATACAATTAACATAATTATTTATTTTTTATTAAATGCATTATTAACGAAGGAATTTGGTTAACAAATATTTGAGATTTGCTGCCGGAATTAAGATCTGCGGCGGTGGTCCTTCGTCGTAAAAGTTGTCAGAGTGTGGTGATTCTGATGAATGGGGAGCAGAGATCGCAAGGTGTTTGGTGGAGGCATATAAAGCTCTCGCTTTCACATTCTTATAATGTGCCTACATACCTCCTTTTATAGAGGATCAAACTCCACGTAGTTCTTGGAAAACAACAAACCAATATGGTTTTGGCTTGTCATTCCTAGCCCAATAGGAGTTGCCAAACCAACTTCCTATCATAACTCGAACATTTATTTGCTTTAGAAGTGCCCCAGCGATGCGTCCTAGTCACAAATCCGTCAGACTTGGTAACGACTTCGAAACTTCACGGATAAGGAAACTCCCGGGCCGGTGGATATCCCATTCGCTACTGCTATCTTCGTCGATCGTAACCGCAGCTCTAGCCAAGAATTACTGCAAATGCTCAAGCGCATCCTTACCCCCCGATGATGATAAGCCACCAGACTACAGGACAAGTGATCCCAAGCGTGTAAGTGCAAAGTGCGAGATAACATCTAAGTCTTCCGATGAAGACAACCGGTCGAATACAGAGACAGGGCTCCCAAAGCACACACTAAGTGTTGAGGATATATCGTTCTCATATGAGGATAACCCACAAGACTACATAATGATGACTTCAATATATTTTCTCGGACGACGGGCTCTCGGAGGCCCTCTTTTCTTGAAAGGGATTGCTGTCCTCCGGAGGCTCCTCCGGATGCTTAAGGCTCACCCTATGCATGGGAGTGCTCCTTCGGGGCTCCTCTTCTTCATTTTTGTACTTCTTATATTTCATCCACTTTCTCGTTTAATTTTGGGAGCAACCTCTGTGCTAATCCTTCATAATTATTTAACTTGCATTGTGGAGCGGTCACTCCATGCGGCTTTATAGCACGGGACGCGCCCTAAAGGGTCCTGTGACATTTCCCCGGAGCCCGAGTAATTCCTTGATTCTTTATAGCTTTATTCTTTCTTCTTTAGCTTAAAACACCTTTTTTGGACTCCTTCAAATATTTGTTCTTCGTCATCAATTTTTACTATAGCGGTCGTCATAACTTACTTATCGTAGCGGCCGTACTAACATTGTCGTCATAGAGACTGTCATAAGCCTCCTTTACTATGTTTGTTGTAAGCTTCCGTTATAATGAATGTTGTAAATCTTCATGTAGAACTTTATCAATTATCTCACAACTTCTCATCGTTGGTGGTCGTCCCAAATTACCACCATACAGGGCTAGCCCTCTATAGGGCGTGCTATTCCTATATGGGGCGCGCCCGGGGCTTTGCGGACGCGTTCTCCGGAACTCGTCCTTCTTTTTCCTTAACGATGATCTGACCCATTTTCTTGAAGATCCGATAAAACATCCATGATGATTTTATGGTATAACATACATTATTTATGTTCTTATCTATTTTATAATAAATTAATACAAATATAACATTTTACCCTTTACAAATGGAAAACATTTTGCATAAGTATAAACTAATAATTGCGATATACTTATGACATTTTTAAAAATTATCCATTAAATTATTGTTTAATTGTATATATAAAGTTGGTTTGTGATATACGTGGAAAAAAATGACAAGATAGGACTCAACAAATGAAGGGATGGTGATATATAATATGTAGAGAAAATGATGTTTAAATATTTAGAATATGTATTATTTTTAGTGAGATGTTTAGGTTTGAGGTATCATTATAAACCAAGAAGTAATTATCCCGATGACACTAAAATAATTACAAAAAAATATAGTTTTCGTATATTTGATCTATTTGGCCTGCATGAGACCCTGCCTCGGTACCAAAAGCAGCGATATGTACATACAATCAATACTACAATAATGTGTAGAAAGGGGGGGTTGTATACAAGTTATAAATTTTAATTTTTTAAAAATGACTAATTGCTAAATTGAAATAAGAACACAAGACCTAAAAACTTCAGGTGGTTTATTTTTGACTTGGCACCTGAGTTAAATATTGATAAAATAATTTGTGCAACTTACAAGAATTTCACAGCTGCAGTTTACAGTATTTTTCTAAGAGATAGTGCTCTCACCTTAGTTTTATTGAAAACTTTATATTCTTATTTCATATAGAATATACTATTATTAGTTGGTTCATAAACGCAGTTACAATATTTGTTATACAACACATATCACAGTCTTCGAGACCAAGCAATATCACTTCTTCATTCTCTTTCCCGTGAGGCTTGACAAATGAGGCTAGGTTGTACCTTGATGTATTGCTTTGAATATTCCTCAAATTTATCATGCATAGAAATGGAATATTTCTTCTTTATTATCCAAGATCACATGCACGTTTTGTCCTAACTCTCATTTTTTAAAGTTAGATCTTCTATCAACCCATGTGCTTTGTCAGATTTGATATATGTGCTCTCTCAAGTCACTATCAATTGTTGCTTGCTACATTAGCCATTTATAGTGTAATCTTGTTAGCCGTTGACTGGCTGATCCATTAGCCATTGAAAGTATGTTACCCTTAGCCATTGATGACTCACTTCATTTAATGAAAACTGGACTTTTAAATCATGCATTTTACATCGCACATAGAGGAACCCGACGTATATAACACTTTATACGTCAGACTTTTAAGAAGCGACGTATATTGTTCTTCTTGAAACCATTTTCTACATCGGTTAACGAAAAACCGACATATATGATTGACATATACGTTGGTTTAGTTGATGCCAACGTATAAAATCTTAATTTATGTCATATTTTTATAAATCGACGTACAAAGTTGTTACACATAAAAGAACCTGACGTATATAACACTTTATATGTCGTATTTTTAAGAAGGCGACATATATTATTCTTTTGAAATATGATTGGTTCAAGTCGAGTTTGATTCAAGTAAATATATAAAATATGAATAAAATACTAAATATTTATATGAAAATATTTTTATAATTAAGAAAAAATAAATATAATAGAGACTCGATAAAGGCTCGCGAACCTTACGAGCCGAATAATTTGAAATTCGAGCTCGACTCGTTAAATAATTAGAAAAGCTTGAGCTCCTCGGCTCGATTATTACCCAATCAAATTCGAATATTTTACGAACCGAGATCGAGTAACTCACGAAAAATTTCACTCATTTACACCGCATGAGGGAATACATATATGTTGAATCTTAATTATAGTAAACATAAATTTATAATTAACTAGAAAATAGAACAGAAATTAATCATGAGTCTTACGAGCACATTGATTGATTTTGCTCCTGGCCCGTATGATTAAAACTAGTGTTTCTATATAATATATAAATAAATGGGCTGGCGACGACTATCTAGGATGAGGCAAATTCTCCACTTGTCAGTTGACTATTACATTATCCGTCATGAGATCTTCTAAAAGTTATGTTCCTTCTACATAATCAAAATTTAAATACACAATTAATTATATATATTTTCATATTTGAGGCCTTAAATTTTAGTTTTACACCTCTTCCTCATCTAGAAAGATTAATCATATTTAGATTTACTAAAAATGAATTGCACATTTACTTACCTTAACTATAATACATTTTGAATATTACGCGAATTTATCTCAAAGATGCAGTAAATTACAGAATTTCGTCTCCCAAATTTCTTGGATAAAAAATTAGATACGTTGTTAAATAAAATCATTTATCACTTAAAAAAGAATGCTAATGATAACATACCGGTGATCTAACTATGAGCATGTTTTGCTAGCACTTTTAAGTGCCTTAGTTTTTTTATATATAAATATTTTAAATTATTTATAATAAAATTACAAGGGAGCCCTGCACATGTATGAACATATTTTACTTATGGGGCTTCATCTTTTTTTTTTTCTCATTTTGATTTTCCTGAGGGAGGACTTTGCGTGCAAAGACTGTTTCTATAATGCAAGTCCATTACATTAAGATATAATTCGATGCACTATGTAATATCACGTACATAGAAGAGTATGGATTTTGTGCGTAAACAGTGAACTTGAAAAAAGAATACCTCTGAGCAGGTGTGTTAGGAATCAAAGTGTTAAAAAAATATATAAGATCATATTCGGTTTTTCCTATTCTACCTTAGGATTTTAGTGTAATTGGTTATTTAACATGATATCGGACCTCGTTTTAGGGAGGGCTCGACGAGGGATTCGGGTTCGAGTATTCTCACCTCCATTTATTTAATTTAAATATTTTTTTGGTGTGGATATTGGTATTTGTTATATTTATTGTTGACAATTACACTAAAACATATAGTACGATTGAAGGGGAGTGTTAAAGAGAATAAAATCTTGTTCGAACCTTCCACTATCACCTTAAGATTTTAGTACGACTGATTACTTAATATGAAGCCTAAATTTCGATGATAAGTAAAACACATAACATGATTATGATAAGTCATATTATAGCCTTCAACAGCTAATCATCCTAAAGGATAGCACTTGAAATGGTGGCTCATCAACGGATGAAATTTTTGTAACATTTTTTATAAAATTTTTGTCATAGTTAGTAATGTTGTCATTCATTTAGAAATAATGTTTACTGAATGGATAATCTAAAATAGGGTTGCTAATTGTAAATATTATATGCCAATTAATTTTAATTAATTGAAGTGAGTCTTCAACTATTAAGTAAAGCTACAACATCAACGGCTAACTGCGTCAACCCATCAACGGCTAAACCAATCAATCTTAATACCTAAGGAAATTCAAATAGCTGCTGATAGTGACTTGACAGTGCTCAAATCTTGAGTCTGACGGAGTACATGGGTTGATTGGAATCTCATCAAAGAAATGAAAGTCAAGACAAACTTTACATAATGATCTTGGATTAGAGAAAATAATAAACATTGTATTTTCATGCATGGCAAATTGGAGGTATATTCAAAGTAATATATCAAGGTCAATTTGAACCTCATTTGTCAAGTATCACGGAAAATAATGTAGAAGTAATCTTACTGGAACCAGAAGACTGTGCTATATATTTTCTAGTAAAGATTGTAACTTGGTGATATATAAATCAAGTAGTATCAGTATCATCTTTTAACAAATAGATTTTAGAAGTCTTAACACTGAAACGTAGCTGGGAAACTACTCTTATAATTTACATAGATTATTTATTCAATATATATCCCAGGTGGTAAGTTCAAGAACAAATCACTTAAAATTTTAGTTTGTGTGTTTTTCCCAATGTTCTAAAAAGCGCATTAAGCGGTCTTCTAAGCGGCCGTTTAAGCGGGATAGTACCACAGAGCGCTTCGATTTTATACTAATGGGATGATTAAGCATTTTTAAAGATTTAGCGGCCTTGTAAACGGATTAAACGGTTATTAAGCGGATTAAGTGGTCATTAAGCAGTCAAACCAATTTTGACTTGTCAAATTTTAATTCTAAATATTAATATTTATTTTAATAAACAGTAATCTTGATTAAAAATTTAAAAAAAAATATAATTTTTTAAAAAAAATCTATGTTTACATTCTTGATATTTTATTTTTTTCACAATTTCAGTGTTACACATATTATTATTATTATTATTATTATTATTATATTTAAAATTTTAAATAAATATTATTTATTTGCTTAAATATCCTCTTAAAATTTCACTTAATCGTTCGTTTAACCGCTTAAGCGCTAAAAGATTTCACCCTCCGTTTTGGACCGATTTGCGGTTTTTAAAATACTGATTTTTCCCTCTTTATGTTTACAAGTTTTAATTCCTTGTTTATAATTTATAAAAAGAAATGATTTGTATTCACCCCTATACAAATAACCATAATTAATTGTTAAAAATAACAAAATGCAAGATGACATGTTTGACACCGAGTATAAATTGAATACAAGGCTATTCATTTCACCAAATTGAACTTTTAATTCACCGATCACTCTTTTAAAAAAAATAAGAAATTTCTCATTAACTTGGAAATTCAGAAGGCAACATCTCCAACAATAAATTTGGAGGAGACATATAATAGTTGTGACTATCTAACAAACATGGGACTCTAGCCCTTAAATGCGCAACCCTGTTTGCTTGCTTTTTCACATGACAGACGGAAATATCAATTCTCTGTTTGAGCTTCTCCCTACATTCCTCTACAATATGGCCGACTTCTAGAAGAAAGGTCTTCGTTCCCTGCAATGCATGAACCACCATCTCGGACTCACACTCTATTGTGACATGCTGAATGTTAAGTGGCATTTATGTCCACTTAGAAAGTCCTACAAAGGCTTGAATTGGTGTTTTGTACTCAAGTAATTTGTGTATTTGATTCGTTTTTGTAGTGTTTTGCATTTTAGGCATAAATAAGGGATCAAAGAGATTTATCATTGCTTTGGTACTAATTTGGTGTTAGGATGTTGCTGGGGAAGATTGCTCGTTGAATGCCATCACAAGCTAGCAAAAGAAGAAAAAATAATCAGTTTTTCCAGAATGTCAGCGCGCCCGCGCTGTGATAGCGCGCGCCCGCGCCAGAGAAGCAGAAAGTCAGCACGCCCGCGTTGGGACAGCGCGTGGCCGCGCAAGGTTGAAAACTGAAGAATCCTGTTTTGAATAGAAGATTGATTTATGGACTTCTATGCTGATTTGGGCTGCTATATAAAGACAACTTAAAGACATTTTTCATAACGGAGACTAAGGAGAAGACAATAAGAAGACCTAGGAGCACAAATACAACCAAGGCGAAGAGGATCTAGTTTATTCTTGTGATTCTTTATTTTAAGTTGTAATCTTGAATGCTAGTTTTCTTGTTTATTGAACATATTACTCTTGTTTAACGTACTTTGATTATTATTCAGTTTATAAAAACTTAGTTTATTATACCATGCTTTCATCGGAACGTACGGTGATGATGAGTTCAGTTATGGGCTAATTGTTATTGTGGGGTTCTAGCGGATTTACTAATGGATTTCATTAGTTAATTTATTTCGATACCTTAGTGTGTGTTGATTGTATGAAATCCTAGTATTGGTTGTACTTACTCGTTTTATGAGCGTCGTGAACTTATAAGATAGCGTGTTAATCTCTATTGAAGTGAAAGTGAATATAGGGGTTTAGAACTTTCCATGCTAGCATAGGTTCATGTATTTGATATACATGATTCGTAGGTAATTTTAACCATCTTACTTGCCCTATGTAAGCATGATACATAACTTGCACATTAAACCTTTATGTTGTCAAATTCTATAGACATATAGGGTCTCAATATAATTGGTGTCTATTCAGCTTCTATCTCTTTTGTGGATGTCTGGTAGTAGGGTATTCGTACAACAAAAGTTGGCATTTACTAGTTTCGTGTTATCTGATTAGTGTCACCACCATTGCATGCTAAGGTTAAGAACAAAAAGGCTATTGAATGAAGTAGTAATGAAGTTAGAATCCCATGTTTATCTCATATAGTAAATCAAACCTTTTAATTTTTTATTTAATTGCATGTTAGTTAATATCGTAGTTATAAACAATCTCAACTTGTTATCATTTTAGCATTGAATAATAACCATACCATTGTTGCATAAGTACATTAATTGAAATTAACCTAAAACAGTCTATATGGGACCGAACAAGAATTAAATCTATATTACTTGCGATCATGTATACTTGCGTGAATATTAACGCATGTTTTCGTCATAACAAGTTTTTGGTGACGCTGTCGAGGACTCGGTGTTAATTTTTAGTTTATGTGCTTAACATCAGTGGTCGTTAAAGTTCACTAACTCGGATATTTTACTTACTTGTTTGCTTGTTGATTTTTCAAGTACTCTAGAGAGCGTGTATGCAAACGCGTTCTCGATCTCATAGGAGAACACTGGATAAAGCGGAGGAAGAAGTTTTAGTAGAGGAAGAAGTTCTTGTAGAAGAGGAGAAAGTGAAGTAGAAGCTCTTGTTGTAATGGGAGAACCAGAAGTGAATACAAAGGCTTTGATGGACTATTCTTAGCCGAAGATTAATGATATTCAGTCTAGTGTTGTCAGACCAGCCATCACGGCTAACACTTTTGAAATAAAGGCTAGCATAATTCAGATGATGCAGAACTCGGTTCAGTTTGTGGGTTCTCTAATGGAAGATCCCAATATGCATATTAGAGATTTCATCGAGATCTGCGACTCCTTCAAATTCAATAATGTGTCTGAAGATGCTATAAAGCTAAGGCTTTTCCCATTCTCTCTGAGGGATAAAGCTAAGTATTGGTTGCATTCTCTACCACCAGGCTCTATCACCAACTGGGAAGATCTTGCTCAGAAGTTTCTCACTAAATTCTTCCCTATGGGGAAGATAGCTACAATCATGAATGCTCTTACTCAATTTCCGCAGCAATCGGGAGAATCTTTGTGTGAAGTTTGGGATCGTTATAAGGAGATTTTTAGAAAGTGTCCTCATCATGGGAAGCCTGACTGGATGATCATTAATTGCTTTTATAATGGTTTGGGTGCAACTTCTAGACCCATGCTTGATGTAGCATCATGTGGAGCCTTATGGGCTAAGAGCTACGATGAAGCTTATGATTTGATTTGATTGAGCTAAAGAATTCTGGAGGTAGATGCAGCTACTACTATAGTTGCTCAACTTAAGGCTTTGATGATGAAGGTGCATTCTTTGGCTAATTATAGAGTTAATCAGATCACTAGTGTTTGTGAGCTTTGTGCTGGTGCTCATGAGGCAGAGCAGTGTGCTATTTCCAGTGAATCAACTCAGTTCGTGAGCAACTTTCAAAGGTCGCAGGAACCAGTTCCCTCCACCTATCATCCCAACAACCGCAATCATCCTAACTTCAGCTGGAGCAATACTCAGAATGCGGTGCAGCAGCCTTATCAGCAGTATGCAGCAAAATAATACGACCCTCCTGGTTTTCAGCAACCACAAGATGCACCAAGACAACAACTCCAACTACAACAATCTAATGAAAAATCTGAATTGGAGAAGTTGAGGCTCATGTGCAAGAGCCAAGTGGATTCTATTAAGACCGTGGAAAATCAAATAGGGCAGATTGCCAATGCCTTGCTGAATCGACAATGTGACACCCTCAATCTCGGGGTTAGGAAATGAGGACCCACACACCTTTATACTAAGAATAATTAAGCATAAACACCGATAAACTAATAACAGGATCAAACAAGATTAAGTTTGAGACAAGATTATAACTACCAACCAGATAATATATATTACAACCCAAAATAATATTTAATTTACACAATCGATTCCGACTTGGAACCGACAGATAACCCATTGTATCTTTACAAACTTTCCGACTAAGCGCTTGCTCACACACAACCTTTACTACCTGCACTGGCATCTGTAAGCCTACAACACGGTAGGGGCCACCAGGTACGCTCTTACGAGAAGTGCGCCTAAGTCTGGCCATCCTCTTGCTTAACTACCATGGTTAGAACAGAGCAAAATATATGTGTATAAAACTCAGCAAGTAACTAAATGACAGTTCTATGATGCAATAATTAATATCTATCCACAATTACTTTTAAGGCATTCTCTTTTAAAACTCTAGGTGGCAGATTTCTGTCTTTGGCTACGAAAGGGTTAAGAAGAAAGGTTTGGGCTTTAAGGAATCAAGGCTCAAGATAGGGTGAATGCCGAAATTCATCACAAATCATTAAAGGATCTCAAGGATCTTTCAAATGGAAAGCGAGAATCTATTCATCTTTGGGGATCAATTGCATGCTTGATAATAATATCAGAATAAGAATTAGGGTTCACAACCTGTATGCTGATCAATATCACAATTAACTCATTTCAAAACATTATAAGCCATTTCATTTATAAAGAAGAAATTTGCTAAAGTAATGTATTCAATATCTTTTATAAAGTGATAGGGAACCCTTGATTGAACTACTTTAACTTTCACAAATAATAATACGGGTGATCAACCCGTACCGACCTCCATTTGGTCATTAAGGTACCTATGGTATAATTTCAGCCTTAAACTGGACTAGCCCCGCTGGTCTCTTATATGACTGGACTAGTCCCACTAGTCTCTTACGTCTCAATCCAATCCATCAGAATTCATTTGGAAAACCTTATGTTGGAAAAGAAAGGTTTTACTAAATTCATTTTATCATTACCAAGAATATGAAATCATTGGGACTTTTTCAAGTTGAAAATCATTCTTAAGTTCAATTTCGGGGATTCAAAGAAATCAATTGGATCAAGGAAATCAAATACCAATGATATGGTCAAGATCAAATGACAATAAGGATCGTAAGTTAGGGAATCAGATCAGTCTTATAGATCATTACGCAATCAGGTATACAAATGAAAGATATAGGTTAATCTAAACAAAGTGCAAAGGAATTCAAAGGGTTCTTATAAAGTTAACAAGAATTCAAGGTATCCAAAGGAATCAATAGGCAATCAAGGTATGAATCAACAGGTTTACAGTAAGGGTTTAAACAATAATCATATCAAGTCGTTACAAGAACACTATCAAGGTGTTTCAAGGAAATAATAACGGGTATGGTACAAGAATCAAAATCAAGGTTCAAAAATCAATAACAGGTTATCGCAAGTGTTATAAAAGATTAATACTCTATCATGGCATCATCAATATCCTTTCAATACACAAATTATACAAGTAGGCAGAGTTACTTGCCTGATAAAAGGCATATGTCATAGCCTATTTGTTTATTCGAGGATTTAACTCAACTCAAATAAGAATGTAACAAGTAAATAGTGGATCTACCGTCAACGAGATCTCACAAAGTAACATCTGTCAAAGGATTCGGAAACAATGTTCATCTACAGACTTGAGGAATTAATTCACTGGAAGAAGTTCATAAAATTGATCAAACCTGAGTGATATAAATCAAGATTGTAGATTTAATCAAGTGACAGAGATCTTGTCAGGGTATCAGATAATTACATGGATTTAATCTGAAGAAAATCAAGTTATCAAAGTCAAGTCTTGAAGAAACGTCACGGAAGTTAATCACTCATGAACCAGACAGTACATCGAGTGTCAACATTGACGTGGTGGAATTGATTCATAATTTTCAGTGATCTTCATAAGAGTGGTTGTTGTTCAAGAGTAGTATTAATTCTCTATTAATTAATTAAGTCATATAATTTAATTAAGAAAATAACTTATATCTGCAAAGATTAATTTATTGATTAATTGAATTAATTGATTAATTAGTTTCGAATTAATATTATTGATTTTCAGATGTGTAATTGAATTAAAAGCATTTTTAATTCAATAAGACAATTAAACTTGAACTGGCATGACAATCCAGATTGTCATACCGATTGTCATGCCAGGTCATTTCTAATTGTCTCACCGAAAGTTCTACTGGCAGTGGGATTGTCTTGCTAGTTCAGGAGATTGTCATACCGAAAGTTCTACTAGCTATGGAATTGTCTTGCTAGCTCAAAGTGATTGTCTCACCGATTGTCATGCTAGTTCAAAAGATTGTCTCACCGAAAGTCATGTCAATTCTCAGATAGTCATGCTAGTTCAATTGTTTCTGTTGATTGAATTATTAAAAAGGCAAGCAGCAGAAGACATTCAACATTCAACCAACCAAGAACACAACAGCCGCAGAAGAAATATTTTATCTCTCAACTGCACTTCACGATTATCATTTCTAGTTTTAAAGTTAAATCTAAACCACTAGAAACCATTCTCTTGTTCTTGTGTAACTATCTAGCGGATCAAAATCCCTAGAACTTAATCTCAAATTGCTTTTAGCATTTGATCTTTTTATTGCAAAAATAGAAAAAGTTCATGTCGAATTTATTCTAGATTTGTGATAATTTATTTGAGATTAATCCCTTGTAAACGATACCATTGTTGTAACACCTTTCTAGTTTAATAATAGTTTTATTTAACTTGAATTTTGTTTCACTTTTTTATTCCGCATTAAATTTGATTAAACGGTATAGTTTGTATTCAACCCCCCCTTCTACAAACATATTGGGACCTAACAATTGGTATCAGAGCCTTCTGATTAACGAAGAAATCAAGATCGTAGACTTTTGTGATTCTTCAACTCCTTGAATTTTTATTTCTTCAAAAATTCATTATGACTTCACAAAAAGTTGGAACCATTAAAATTTCACTATTCGATAAAGAAAATTATATTATGTGGAAGAAGAAGATGCTATTGTTTTTACAAGTTGCAAATCCCAAATATCTGAACTTGTTAAAGAAGGGTCCAAAAATTCCGATGGTTATTGAACCAGAGGTTATAGTAGATAATGTTGTAATTACCAAAGCTAGAACCTATGCAAAAGATCCTCAGGATTTTACTCCTGCTTAAAAGGAAGAAGCCTCCTTAGATGCCAGCCTTCAATTAATTTTAGTTGATTCCCTTGATTCCTTGATGAACAGACATGTGATGAACTGTAAAAATTCCAAACACATCTGGGAAACTATTGAGGTGATTAATGAAGGTACAGAGGAAGTCAGGGAGAACAAGTTAGAGATCCTAACCTCTGAGTATGAACATTTTAAATCCAATCCAGGAGAAGGAATTACTGAAGTGTTCGAGAGGTACAATGCATTGATCAACAACCTGAACATAAATGGAAAATATTATTCAAGCAGGGAGATCAACAAAAAGTTCCTTTTAACACTGCCAACTCATCTTGAACATAGAATCACTGCCATAAGAGAAGCTAGAGATCTGAGTGAGATTTCTTTGGATAGACTCTATGGTGTGTTAAAACCTATGAGTTGGAGCAGATTCAGCAGAAGGAAGTCTACGGTAAAGGTAGAGTGGTCAGCACGTCCACTGCTCTAGTAGCTGAAGGTCAACAACAACAACAACAATCTCAACAGTCAGAGAGAATGGTACAGTCTTCCAAGGCTGAGGAAAATGTGTTAGTAGCAGAATATGATCCTCCTACTACAAATCAATCCGGTGATGATTTTTACTCCTTGGAAGAGCTGGAGCAATTGGAAGATGAGTCAATGGCCCATATTGTCAAGAGATTCTCCAATGTCAGATTCAAGAGAATTCCCAAGTTCAAGTACAAGTCCAACTACAACAGATTCCAGAAAGGTGGATCTTCATCCTCTTACACCAGCAGTGGTGGATACAAAACATGGATGGTTGATCGGAGCACCATTTAATGCTTTAACTTCAATGAGTTGGGACACTTTGCCACAGAATGGAGGAAGCCAAAGCAAGTAAGGAAGAACTCTTATGATTCAAATCAGAAGAGTAACTCTGAAAGGGCTTATTTGGCAAAGGGAAGAAGCTGGGATGATACTAATAGTGAAGATGAAGAAATTGGGAATCTTGCTCTTATGGCTATTGATGGAAATACTTTATCGTCAAGAAAAGAGGTAAAATTTACTGATGCTGAATTAGTTTATCATCTAGGAGGTTCCTTATATTGTGTTCATCGTGATAATGAACTGTTAAGTCATCAGATCAAAGACCTTGAGAAAGAGGTCAATGAATTATGACTTGTGCACATTAATCAAGACAAATTAAAAGAACAAGTATCTTTTCTAGATTATAGAGTTAACTGTTATAGACAACTCGAAACTATTCTCAAAGACAAGATCACCGGTCTTGAGACTAAGGTTAAAGCTTACTTTAGTTCTTGTTCGAAGGCTAAAGAGTTCTACAGTAAGCAAGCTGTTAATCAAACATCTGGAATAGGTTTTGATTACAATGCTGCTATTGGAGAATTAGGCATAAATTCCCCTCCTCATGTCTGTGCTAAAGGTAGGGAAGTACCACATGTGCTTAACGGTGTTGATAAACCCCTCTATAAAGGATCAATTGTTGAACCATTTGATGAGACCTCCTTTATTATTCAAGAAGAAATATGTGCTGAAAATCGTGCTAATGAAAGGTTGTTTCCAAGCCAAGTGTGTCGAAAGTTCCAGTCAAAGTTGTGAAAGCAAATGAGACTAACTCAGACACACATGAGTTGGATAACAAAAATACCATGTCTACCATGCATAATTTGCCTGTTGTTAATCCCTCTAATAAATTTTGTGGTGTTTCTAATTGTATGTCTTGTGCTTTTAATTTGATGTATGCTTATTTTAATGGTAAGCATGTTTCTAGTGATAAGACTACTCCCGTCAGCATGTGAATATTAGGAAGCATGATAGGTCGAAGACTGCTAGTCCTCCTAAGGCTAGAAAGGAGACATTTGTTCCTAAGCCTAAACAGAAATTTGTTAAGGATGTTTACAAGGTCAAATGTCCAGTCATTGAGAAAGTTGAGAACATTAAAGTTAAGAATGTTTTTTTGCCTGACAAAGGGCAATTCTACAAGTATGCCGAACCCAACCAAGTTTGGGTTCCGAAGAAGGTTTAATCCATTTGCATTGCAGGGCATTAAACAGGTGGAACCGGTAGTGTAGATTCTTGAAAGTGGATCGTCAAGATATATGACCGGAGATAGAGCCCTTCTATCAAATATGGTTGAGAAAGCTGGCCCAGTGGTTACCTTTGGAGATAACAACAAAGGTTTAAGCGAGGGATATGGCTGTTTGCAAGCGGGTAATGTTATCATTGAACTTGTAAATATTTTCTGTATTTTTGCTATATTAATATAAGTTTTTATTTGTACTTTCTGTAATTGTAAATACTGTTTGAGATATTACAGTTGTTAGGAGTTAACAATTGTATGATATATGAAATTTAATGCTGATATCTTTTTGATAGATATTTGGTATTTAATTCATTGATATTTTTTTAATTAATTATATTAAAATAATATGCAACATAATTATTGGTATCTAAAGTACTTGACAAGTATCGGTCAATGATATATTGTTAATATTTTGTTGTAGATAGTTGTGATATTTTACGTTCTAGTGAATTTATATAAGTTGTTGTATCTGAAAGATTCACTATATTTGAAATCAACAGCATAGTCATTCTTATTAATATTATTTTTCAACAAACAATGTTGTTGATTATAATTTTATTAGGATAGATTATGGAGCTTTTGACATGATTGAGAATTACTTAGACTTTACCCTAAGTGATCAATGCTTTAACAAAAACTCATTCATATTGTAAGTCAAAATCTTTCTTTCTCTTCTTAATACTGCTAGGTCATCAGTCTGTGTCTTATCAAATCATTTATCTTTTTAGGCATAAAAACAGACTTGTGCACTCGAACATTTTTAGGAGAAAATCAAACTTCTTTCAACATTAGTGATTTCTTATTTCATTTAAAATCTTTTGAAGTCACTATTGTACAACATCTCTCTCAAAAGATTAAATGTATAATTTTCATTCATTATAGATCTTAAGTACATTTTATCTCTATATTGCCATATATTCTGTGATACAGGTTCAGCCTCCAATGGCCTTCTTTCATTGACAGTCATGAGGTTGAAAACCCACAACATCTATCCCAGAATGTAAAGACAAATATAGAAATAGAACCAACCGACACTCTCTTATCACTAAAGTGTAGTATGAATGAGCGTGAGGGAGATAGTGCCTTAGTGCACCACATAAGGAAGGTTCTGAAGTCAACCCAGCAGCTCTGTCTCCTACAAAGATGAGTAGTATTTAAACTGAGACAACTGCTAGCCCCCATACATCTTCTCAAAAAGATGTAATGGCTGAAAAGGCACAAAAACAGTTACTAGATTCATTCTCTCAACAGGGTGCGTCTATTGAAATTTGTCTGTCGGCCAAGGCATCTGATGTAGTGTCACTACCTCAAACATAAACAATTCTTGATGCACAAGGAAATGTCACACACACAAAGGATGAGTTGAAAAGAACAAGAGTTTTGACCATTTTAAGGTCAGATTTGCTTGTTCAAGGTTCTTTAATGGACCAATTGCCCTTACAGGTGTAATAACCCCAATTTTTGGAATTTTTTTTTAACCCTTATGAATAGTGAATTTTGCTGATTATGCTGAATAAGAAAACTTTTCATACCACACTTTGTAGAGGTTATTTTATTGTTATTATGAGATCTTATCAGTACTCTATATGGTATATAAGTGTATGTAAAGATCGTCAGAATCCAAATTCGAACACTTTGATTTTTCCTGAAAATCCACCAGATACCGAAAGAATTGAGTATAAGGTAACAGGATAAAAAGGATTTAAATTCAAGGATTATAAGAGAGGATCATATAAGAAATATAATATATTGAGAAAGGTTTAGGGGAACCCAAGTAATAAGATCCCGGGTATGATCCCTCAAACGATAAACGAGAACGAAAATTAAGCAAATCGTATAATAGATAAGCGGTCATTAACCAAACAATTAAGCAAGGATTAGCATAAGAAGATGCTTCCACCACCAAGTGATAACAAGTGGCAAGAGATGAAGTCACCAAGATGATGTCATGCTTAGTCATACTCCACTCACTTTAAACAACCAACAAATCATCCAAATATCCCATTCACTTCATTTTCCACCACAAAAACATTCAACAAATCAAATACTCTCCCAAGAACACATAGCTCACGACTTTTTCATTTTTTCAAGGAGAAAAATTCCGAAAATCAAGTTTCTAGCTTTGTTAATTTGCAAGGTAATTACCCAAGGTCCCTTATGATTAGATAAGCATATCCTAGGAGTTTAAGCTTCTATTTATTCATGAATCTCTTCCAATAAATCAAGGAAGAAGATGATGAATAGTGTTTTCAAGATTACTAACTTTATTTTCTTTGATTTCCTTTAAGATCCAAGCATTCCTAAGCTATCTCAAGGCTTCTCAAGGCTTCTTAAGGCTTCCTAGCTACTCTAATCACTCCAAGAAAGGTATAACACCTCCAAACCCTAACTTTACTTTGAGTATTAAGATGGTTTTGATGGTTATAGTAAATGAGAAGCATGATACTTGTGTGTTTAGAGTTTGGATTGGATTTATAGTGATTTGGATGTTGAAATCTTGTTTATAGTTAATGAAACTTAAGTATAGCTAGTAGTTCATGTGTGGGGTTGTATAAATTGGGAAATCTTGAGGTTTGGGGACTGATGTAGTAAGGTTTGGATGAGGGTTGGTTGTATTGTTGGTTGTGAGTTGAATGGTGGTTGTTTGGGGTGGTTTAAAACTTGGTAATCGCGTAAACATAGCCGTCGTAATGCCCGATTTACTTTAGACTGTTTTTGTTCTTAACATCAGGACCCGTGAACTCACTGTTAGGTTTTAACCATTGCCATGATTAGATAGTTCATGTTACGAGCTTCATTTTGATATGTGGTTCATTTGAATCCGATGTACGGTTTAGGAGAAACGACCGTTTTAAGTAACGGCGCTTCGCGACCGAACCATTACCCCTCGCCTTACTTTGAAACCTTGGTTAAGGACTTTAAATGACTAATTGGGGTATGAAGCAATTATGTTAAGTGGATTAGGCAGTTGGTAAGGTACTCACGAAAGAATCGCCTTAAAAATCTTAATGGTTAATTTATTAAAAATGGTGGAGCCGAGGGTACTCGAGCGACTTAAGTGAATCGTTAAGCGCGAAAGCGAACGTTAGGGGTCTAATTGGTTAAAGTCTAGTTTCTTAAGCGACCGGGGATTAATTCCAACTTATGTTGTTGTTCATAGGTTATCGGACCCACTTTAAGCTTAAGTCTATCCGGGAACACTCAGGCAAGTTTTTTACCCGTTATACTGTTGTTGTGATGTATATATGTATATGCATTATCTTGTGAGAGATGCATGATGGTTAATTAGCAAATCTTGCGATATATTGGAGCATGCTGATATGGTATATATATGCATGTCTGTTTCATAATCTGGTTATCTATCTGTTGATTTCAATGCTTATAGTTGCATAATACCTATGCTAGAGATAAGCAGTAGTTGCATATACCTTTAGTATAGGGGACCCAAAGGTGAACATTTTCTAAACCAGGAGTCGATGTTCCCGAGTATATTATATACATATATTTATATATATATATATATATTGATATAGTTTTCAAAACTATTAATCGAATAAGGTTTATTCGATAACTTTATTTTAAATAATGAATATTATTTGAATATTCGTTCGAGGACTTATGACTCTGATCATTCTATTTAATGAATATTATTTGAATATTTAATCGAGGACTCATGACTCTATTTATTCTACTTATTGAATATTATTTGAATATTCGTTTGAGGACTTATGACTCCGATTATTTACTAATTAATATTCTTTATTTTATTAAAGAATAATGTTTCGATAATCAAACTTATT
Organism: Apium graveolens; assembly: GCF_009905375.1. Classification (NCBI taxonomy): domain Eukaryota; kingdom Viridiplantae; phylum Streptophyta; class Magnoliopsida; order Apiales; family Apiaceae; genus Apium; species Apium graveolens. Next base: position 54,923,350 of record NC_133654.1, on the reverse strand, counting down.
TTGGATTATTCAAGTGAAGATAGTACTTTTGTATAAGTATATCTTTGGTTATTTAAGATTCATTTCAAGTATGAGTTTAAAACTTCTACTTCAAGTTATTTATATAAAGATTATTCTTTATGGGAATATTATTTAAATAATAATATTCAGATTTTTTCTAATATATCGGGGCTGATTTATGTCATTAAATCAGCATTACTCCAAACATTCTTAAAAGTGTTTTCGAGTCTTCAAAATGATTTTAAAAGTTAGAGCGGATCCCAAAACTCATTTTTATATTTAAGATCTTCCTTTCAAAGGGGATTTAAATACTCGCTCAAAACCTGAGGGATCCGGCTCTGTGGTGTATTTATATTCGCAACAAGGTTGCTGTTTTGATAAATGAATTGATTACTTACCCAACGTTCGGGAAGTAAGTCCATCTATTGAGTCGGCATAAGCAACATGGGCTCAGTGGGCGTCCATGAAAGTGTAAGTGGCTCAGTGGGAGTCCATCAAATGCATAAGTGGCTGAGTGGCAGTCCAGCATAAGGTCCTATTGCGGCCAGGGTGATGACCAGTGGGGAATTCGTCCATCTACTAGTAGAAAAGGTTACTTATTGGTATCTTTGCCTGATCAGCAAGATATCAGGTTTATGCCAAGGTTTTCTCCTTTCCAAATTCATTGGATATTACAACTCTGTTTATAATTTTCATAACAGAGGTTTTCAAGGAGTGTATGAAATGTATATATATATAGGTGTATATATATATCGGGACTTAATGAAGTATCTCGTAACTTCATTATTTATAATGATATTTTAAGGATTGAATCTATTCAAATCTTATCTTGTAGTCTCATCTATGTGATGAACTTTTGAAACGGATTATACCTTGAACGGTGGTAGTTTAAGTAGTATTCGGAAAAGATATAAGTATATTGGAGTATCTTGTAACTTCAACTTTTAAACTTATATCTAGAAAATGATTATCTTGTGCATGTCAAAGATTTTCATAAAAACGTTGAGACAAGGTTAGATATATGAGATCACCTTGCAACGATATTTTTATACAGTTATAACTGGAACTCTGTGTATATTATACATGTCAGAGGATTTCAAAGATTGTGAAAAGTATATATGTATATATATACTGAATATTTTGCGACTTGGTCGCGTTAAGATATCAGCTTAGTTCATTTCTTCTTGACCAAGACTTTCATGAGTACTATGAGAATGCTCATATATTGTTAACTATTATACATATTATTTCGGTGGGCTTGTTGCTCACCCTTGCTTTCTTCTTTCATCACACAACAACAGATAGAAAAGATGAACAGGACCAAGCTCCCAATTCGCAAGCGGTTAGGAAATGTTCCGCAGTTTTCTGGAGGCGTTGATGCCGCAGTAGCTGAGGTAGGAATTACCAATAGGCTAGGCTTTCAACTATTGATGAACCAGACTTATGTATATTATGAATTGTAATATTGGCAAAGAATATGTAAATTTATTCAGAAACCCTTTTAAGGTGTAATGGTTTATAATTGTGGAATAAAATGACTTGTGTTATTTTTGGTATTCATCTCTGAGACTATAACTTGTGGTGTGTGTGTGTATATTGTGGGGTCACAGTACTCAGTAGTTGGTTGACTATTAAGATTAAGTATTGATAAGGGAAATGGAACTCGTGACAACCCAAATCCCCGACCCCGTATTTGGGGGTGTTAGAAAAATGTTAGGAGAGGATACTGATCTAATAGCCATATGTCAGTGGTCAGTGTTTACCGCCCCAGGCTTAAATCCCCTGGATGCATCTGCGGATAGTGGATCTAACATAGGCGTAGATTGGCAACTTGTTGACAATGATTCAGATATTACCTGATGAGTCAGAAGGAAATGTCTTCACAAACATTAGAAGGGAACCTTGATCTTTATGCTAAACTCTTTGGATCATTGTTTACCTTCCCAGAGTTTAAATCTGGAACCCTAAAAGGGAAACTAGCTACTTGTAGATTATGACTCAGATTCATCTGACGAGTTTGACAAGGATGGGGATTTCCGAACTCCCATTGCACCGCCTGTGACCTCCTTAAGGACGGCTAAGGTGATTTTCCTTGCAGGTACAGCTAAATTTTGGAGCTATGAGAGGAGTGATACACTTATGAGAATGAGTGTAAACATGAGTGGAGAGAAGAGTGAAACACATGTGAGGTACACTAAACAGAATCACACACTCACAGTGAGGAAGAAAGAGAAATTACTTGTTATTTCTTTTCTAACCAAGAGAAATATGAGAACTCATTTATTAGTTGAGTTATCCTCTAGGTATTTGTAGTTATTATCTAACAAACAAATAGGGGAGATTAAAAGGCATATGTCATAGCCTATTTGTTTATTCGAGGATTTAACTCAACTCAAATAAGAATGTAACAAGTAAATAGTGGATCTACCGTCAACGAGATCTCACAAAGTAACATATGTCAAAGGATTCAGAAACAATGTTCATCTACAGACTTGAGGAATTAATTCACTGGAAGAAGTTCAAGAAATTGATCAAGCTTCAATGATATAAATCAAGATTGCGGATTTAATCAAGTGACAGAGATCTTGTCAGGGTATCAGATAATTACAGGGATTTGATATGAAGAAAATCAAGTTATCAAAGTCAAGTCATGAAGAAACGTCACGGATGTTAGTCACTCATGAACCAGATATTACATCGAGTGTCAACATTGAAGTGGTGGAATTGATCCATAATTTTCAATGATTTTCAGAAGATCTTCAGAAGATTGGTTGTTGTTCAAGAGTAGTATTAATTCTCTATTAATTAATTAAGTCATATAATTTAATTAAGAAAATAAATTATATCTGCAAAGATTAATTTATTGATTAATTGAATTAATTGATTAATTAATTTCGAATTAAGATTATTGATTTTTAGAAGTGTAATTGAATTAAAATCATTTTTAATTCAATAAGACAATTAAACTTGAACTAGCATGACAATCCAGATTGTCATACCGATTGTCATGTCAAGTCATTTCTAATTGTCTCACCGAAAGTTCTACTGGCAGTGGGATTGTCTTTCTAGTTCAGGAGATTGTCATACCGAAAGTTCTAATATGGAATTGTCTTGCTAGCTCAAAGTGATTGTCTCACCGATCGTCATGCTAGTTCAAAAGATTGTCTCACAGAAAGTCATGCCAATTCTCAGATAGTCATGCTAGTTAAATTGTTTCTGTTGATTAAATTATTAAAAAGACAAACAGCAGAAGACATTCAACATTCAACCAACCAAGAACACAGCAGCCGCAGAAGAAATATTTTCTCTCTCAACTGCACTTCAAGATTATCATTTCTAGTTTTAAAGTTAAATCCAAACCACTAGAAATCATTCTCTTGTTCTTGTGTAACCATCTAGCGGATCAAAATCCATAGAACTTAATCTCAAATTGCTTTTAGCATTTGATCCTTTTATTGCAAAAATAGAAAAAGTTCATGTCGAATTTATTCTAGATTTGTGATAATTTATTTGAGATTAATCCCTTGTAAATGATACCGTTGTTGTAACACCTTTCAAGTTTAATAATAGTTTTATTTAACTTGAATTTTGTTTCACTTTTTTATTCCGCATTAAATTCGATTAAACGGTATAGTTTGTTTTCAACCCCCCATTCTATAAACATATTGGGACCTAACAATTGGTATCAGAGAAATAGCAGGGAGGAAAGAAAAAGAAAAAGGTAAAGCATATGTACACTACACCACACCATTGTTGTTTGTAACTACGGATCCTATTGTACAGGAGAGGTGGTAAATACAAGGTGATCTCCTTTAAGCAATTGATTCTCATAGGGGGAGAAGCAAGAGAGATATGCGCTTCTCATCAGGAAATGTGGTTGTACAAAAGAAGATGAAACTACTTGAAGATATGTTCAGTCTAGAGGAACATCTATTTGGAATCTGGAAAATGTTAAATGTTATCCATAACTTTTCTGCTATTTACTTTGCATTTCTGTTTACATCTTTTTCTCATTTGTTAGTTGAGTTATCCTCTAGGTATTTGTAGTTATTGTCTAACAAACAAATAGGAGAAGATTGAAAGGCATATGTCATATCCTATTTGTTTATTCGAGGATTTAACTCAACTCAAATATGAAGGTAACAAGTAAATAGTGGATCTACCGTCAATGAGATCTCACAAAGTAACATCTGTCAAAGGATTCAGAAACAATGTTCATTTATAGACTTGAGAAATTAATTCACTGGAAGAAGTTCAAGAAATTGATCAAGCCTCAGTGATATAAATCAAGATTGTGGATTTAATCAAGTGACAGAGATCTTGTCAGGGTATCAGATAATTACAGGGATTTAATCTGAAGAAAATCAAGTTATCAAAGTCAAGTCATGAAGAAACATCACGGAAGTTAGTCACTCATGAGCCAGACAGTACATCGAGTGTCAACATTGAAGTGGTGGAATTGATTCATAATTTTCAGTGATTTTCAGAAGATCTTCAGAAGAGTGGTTGTTGTTCAAGAGTAGTATTAATTCTCTATTAATTAATTAAGTCATATAATTTAATTAAGAAAATAAATTAAATTTGCAAAGATTAATTTATTGATTAGTTGAATTAATTGATTAATTAATTTTGAATTAATATTATTGATTTTCAGAAGTGTAATTGAATTAAAATCAGTTTTAATTCAATAAGATAATTAAACTTGAACTGGAATGACAATCCAGATTGTCATACCGATTGTCATGCCAGGTCATTTCTAATTGTCTCACCAAAAATTCTACTGGTTGTGGGATTGTCTTGCTTGTTCAGGAGATTGTCATATCGAAAGTTCTACTAGCTATGAAATTATCTTGCTAGCTCAAAGTGATTGTCTCACCGATTGTCATGCTAATTCAAAAGATTGTCTCACCGAAAATTATGCCAATTCTCAGATAGTCATGCTAGTTCAATTGTTTCTGTTGATTGAATTATTAAAAAGACAAGCAGCAGAAGACATTCAACATTCAACCAACCAAGAACGCGGCAGCCGTAGAAGAAATATTTTATCTCTCAACTGCACTTTAGGATTATCAATTTCTAGTTTTAAATTTAAATCAAAACCTCTAGAAATCATTCTCTTGTTCTTGTGTAACTATCTAGCGGATCAAAATCCCTAGAACTTAATCTCAAATTGCTTTTAGCATTTGATCTTTTTATTACAAAAATAGAAAAAGTTCATGTCGAATTTATTCTTGATTTGTGATAATTTATTTGAGATTAATCCCTTGTAAACGATACTGTTGTTGTAACACCTTTCAAGTTTAATAATAGTTTTATTTAACTTGAATTTTGTTTCACGTTTTTATTCCGCATTAAATTCGATTAAATGATATGTAGTTTGTATTCAACCCCCCATTCTACAAACATATTGGGACCTAACAATTGGTATCAGAGAAATAGCAGGGAGGAAAGAAAAAGAAAAAGGTAAAGAATATGTACACTACACCACACCATTGTTGTTTGTAACTACGGATCCTATTGTACGGGAGAGGTGGTAAACACAAGGTGATCTCCTTTTAGCAGTTGATTCTCATAGGGGGAGAAGCAAGATAGATATGCGCTTCTCATCAGGAAATATGGTTGTACAAAAGAAGATGAAACTACTTGAAGATATGTTCAGTCTAGAGGAACATCTATTTGGAATCTGGAAAATGTTAAATGTTATCCAGAACTTTTCTGCTATTTACTTTGCATTTATGTTTACATCTTTTTCTCATTTGTTAGTTGAGTTATCCTCTAGGTATTTGTTGTTATTGTCTAACAAATAAATAGGGGATATTGAAAAGCATATGTCATAACCTATTTGTTTATTCGAGGATTTAACTCAACTCAAATAAGAATGTAACAAGTAAATAGTTGATCTACCGTCAAGTAGATCTCACAAAGTAACATCTGTCAAAGGATTCAGAAACAATGTTCATCTACAGACTTGAGGAATTATTTCACTGGAAGAAGTTCAAGAAATTGATCAAGCCTCAATGATATAAATCAAGATTGTGGATTTAGTTAAGTGACAGAGATCTTGCCAGGGTATCAGATAATTACAGGTATTTAATCTGAAGAAAATCAAGTTATCAAAGTCAAGTCATGAAGAAACTTTACGGAAGTTAGTCACTCATGAACCAGACAGTACATCGAGTGTCAACATTGTAGTGGTGGAATTGATTCATAATTTTCAGTGATTTTTAGAAGATCTTCAGAAGAGTGGCTGTTGTTCAAGAGTAGTATTAATTCTATATTAATTGATTAAGTCATATAATTTAATTAAGAAAATAAATTATATCTGCAAAGATTAATTTATTGATTAATTGAATTAATTGATTAATTAATTTCGAATTAATATTATTGATTTTTAAAAGTGTAATTGAATTAAAATCAGTTTTAATTCAGTAAGATAATTAAACTTGGACTGGCATGACAATCCAGATTGTCATACCGATTGTCATGCCAGGTCATTTCTAATTGTCTCACCGAAAGTTCTACTGGATGTGGGATTGTCTTGCTAGTTCAGAAGATTGTCATACCGAAAGTTCTACTAGCTAATGGAATTGTCTTGCTAGCTCAAAGTGATTGTATCACCGATTGTCATGCTAGTTCAAAAGATTGTCTCACCGAAAGTTATGCCAATTCTCAGATAGTCATGCTAGTTCAATTGATTCCGTTGATTAAATTATTAAAAAGACAAGCAGCAGAAGACATTCAACATTCAACCAACCAAGAACATAGCAGCCGCAGAAGAAATATTTTATCTCTCAACTGCACTTCAAGATTATCAATTTCTAGTTTTAAAGTTAAATCCCAACCACTAGAAATGATTCTCTTGTTCTTATGTAACTATCTAGCGGATCAAAATCCGTTGAACTTAATCTCAAATTACTTTTAGCATTTGATCTTTTTATTGTAAAAATAGAAAAAGTTCATGTCGAATTTATTCTAAATTTGTGATAATTTATTTGAGATTAATCCCTTGTAAACGATACCGTTGTTGTAACACCTTTCAAGTTTAATAATAGTTTTATTTAACTTGAATTTTGTTTCATTTTTTTATTCCGCATTAAATTCGATTAAACGGTATAGTTTGTATTCAATCCCCCCTTCTACAAACATATTGGGACCTAACACCTGAATTCGCTTTCCTATTTTACAAAGGTTGAACTACTGCCACCTAGTACACCTTTCCCTTTCCCAACCTAAATGCCTTCACGCTCTGAATATACAATCCAAAATTAAAATCCTAATTAGATTCCCATTTTACGGTCCCGGAACGTTTAACAATTATAGCAATACCCTAAGAGTACATATACTCAATCATATACATAAAGCACGTTTATACCATATACTCTAAACCAGATAGTCATCGAATCACATATTGCGACGCAACCATAACACATAGCATATGATCCTTATATCCAAACTCTATACTTGAGTTATAATAACAATTATATCATCTTATATCAAGACAACTCAATCCTTCCCTTTATTTCACTTAATTCGAACCAATACCACCCAATAAACCAATGAATTCCAAGAAATCTTTCATGCATTCAATTGGTGAAATCCTATGATCAAATTAACTTCTTTTACACCCTTAACCATTCATCCCTTACAACCAAACACAATCAAGTACACTCAAATATAATCAAACATAATCAAACACAATTAAACCTCATTTAATAACATGCAAGTACAAGAATCACTTACACAATCAAGTCTCATCCTTTTTAATCCAAAAACCGAATCAAAATCATATTCAAAATCACGAATCAAAACCCTCTTTTAACGACAAAAATTTGAACCTAAAATCAACACAAACACCATCCAAAATTGACATGCAACCAAGTACTTATTTCAATTATCACTAGTAGCTAAATCAATTAGCATATATGCCCACAAAAGTAACTTAATCCCTTTCCAATCATAAGACCCATTCGGGTTTAAAAAAAACACACATGCATAAATAAATTTTGACATGCAAAGCTTTAAATCAAAATATCAACTCACTTTAACCCTTATTTTAACCATTCAACTCACTTTCTTTGCAAATCAAACTAAACACACTTGATTATATTCAAACTTTACATGCATGCCTTGAAACCATCTTAAAAACAAAGATTTATATCAGTATCAAGTTTAACACTAAAATAAATAAGCAATTCATCATTCAAAATAAAAAACCCCCTTTTAACAATAAAATTCGAACTAGCATCAAACAAAACCAAATAAAATACAACATTATACCCACTATACGTCCCCTATGATCATACACTAAGAAATTGAGATTTTCTTAGATATAATCAAAAGAAGTTGATTTCGAACTAGCTTAAACACTTACATGTAAAAGATAAACTGATAGAGAATGAGAAATAAGGAAGATTGATGGTGAAAACTTTAATTTCCAACTAGAATTTAGCTTTGCATGTAAGAGAGAGAAAAAGAGAGAGTATGAGAGAGAGACGAGACAGAGAGAATTCGGGAGTGAGAGAAGAGAGAAAAGAGAGAAAAGGGAGAAATGAGAGAAGTGGGGAGGAAGAGAAAGACAAAGGAAAGGGTGTGCTCTCTTTTATAGCCACCAAGGTGCGCATTTTGGTAATTTGAAATTTAAATACCCAATTTCCTTTTATGCTTAAATCAAAAATGAATTTGATTGATTGATAATTTATTCAAAAAAGATGAAAATACCACGAATATCATTTTTAGAATATATATCTTGAAATTAGCTTTCCAACCATATTTTTAAAATATTTTTTCGATATTACAACCGGTATATTTCTAGCTGAATTATGTGTATATATGTATATATATATCAAGAGCGAGTCGATTATGAGCTTTTATCAGTCTTAAGGTTCATATTCTGTGAGTTGTGAATTGATTTATTTATTTGGAAAATTTTTGAGAAAAGAAATGCCTTTTTTTGAGTAATTTGTGATATATTATTAAAGACATTAGTTTAAGGAAATTCTTTATATAAAAACGTGTTTCCTTAATATTCTTGAACGTGATCTCAAAAATATTCTAAAATCCTAAATTATTTTATGGTATGACTTTTGTGAATTATAGGTTTATATTTTTACTTATAAAATTCTTTCTCTAAAATGATATTTAATTTATTTGATTAATAATTTGCCATTTACCATGATAACCTTGCATGCAAAAATCCTCTCAATTGAAAGGAGGGGTATTGTTGTCAAATCCAACCCCACTAACTTCACTTTAATTATTCAATTTCCTAAGTTGCCCTTGTATGCAAACCTTGTTTGTTTTGGAAGAGGGATAAAAAGGTAATATATATTCCACTATCATCAAACCACCACCATATCATTACCTTGTGTCATTTTCACCACTTACACACTCCAACTCACTCACCTCCCTCATCTCTTCTCTCTCTCGGCCGAAGCCAAGCCCCCCTTGTTCAATTTCTTTCATCTTTTCTTCAAAAGTTCTTCCAAGAAATCATTATCTAAGCCTTGATCACTTTTTTAGTAAGTTAAATATTAAGTGTACTACTTGGTTTAAGCTTGCATGTTGAGTTTTGAGTGAAGCCTAGAGTTGAAAACCTTGATTCTTGTGAGTTTAAGGTTCATAACAAAGGCAAAGCATCAAGAGTGGAAATGATCAATGGTTGAAGGACTTCCTTGCCATTTTGTATGATCATTTCACTCCGTTCCATTCGGCAATGACTCATCAAGAGCCGAATGGCTTAGAGTTTTGTGTTCTTCATTTGTGATTAAATGTTATTTGAAGAAGTCTTGATTGCGTATCACTTTAAAGCTAAATTTTTTACGGATCATGATCTTTAAAAACCTTGCATGTCATGAAATATTTGGTCTATTGGATGTTAAATGATTGCATGTTAATTTTACACTCAAAATCTTAGAGTACTAGGAATGCATGTTGAAAACTAGACTATATATATGATTTTGGCTTTAAGATCGATTGTATACCTTAAATGTAACTTGATTTGCTAAAAAAATGAGTATACTTTTCTTGTAAAGTGCTTTATTATGACAAAATATAGTTTTTATAGTGGGTTAAAGAGTATATTCAATTGGTATTGTGTTTGCATATTGTTATGGATATTCGTTTTGTGCATGAGTACTCGAAAATATGATTTAAGTGTTAGTCTTGCTACTATGTTTGTATAATTTGGTCATGGTGCATTATAGTATGAATGATCTCCACCACGTGTTAGTGGGATAGATGAGAGTATTAGGTTAGTATTTATGCTTGGTTAAAAATTAGGTTCATGGTTTATAAGTGGTAGTTAAGGTGGAAGGGTTAGTATAAAGTTTGTCTTTTTCCAGAATATTGCACTAGTTTGTAGGAGAGTTTTGAATGGGCATTCGTAGGGAATTTGTAGGCCCAAGCCACCAAAAGTTAGGACTTGACCTACAGTCGATCCCAAAAGCTTTAAATGTAAGAAATCAGCTCATTTAGTTAGGTGCACAAGTCGAATCATGACTTCTGGTCAGAACAGAGTCAGTTTGAGTGAGGAGCACTTTTAAGCTTATAAAGTGGTGTCATTGGTAGGCCCTCATTAGGCATTGATTAGAATTGATACTAGGGAGTTTATGGGAAGTTTTTCAGGCCATAGTTCGAAGGTTTAGAGTTAAAACCATGAGTATAAAGTGAGTTCGAATCAGGGCAATTTGAGTGTCACTAGGACAGGGGAGAGCCATCTTTGAGAGTAGGCCCATGGAGGCCTAAGTTGAGCCTTGGTGTCATTCCAAGTGCAAAGTTAGATTTAGGACCTAATATTCCACTGTATTAATTTGAGTATCAAACCTTGAGTGAAAGGGATTCATTGTCACTTAGTACCATTCGGTGTCACCTAATAGTTGCACTTAGGAACACATTGTCCTTGCACTTAGATTTTTGCATTCTTAGAGATGAGGCCCGAGTTGACCATTGAGTCTAATTGTTAGTAAGAGGACATTATGAGGTTAGGCCATAGGTTTGGCTTAGTTAAATGGAGTTTGGCTAGTAGAGGCACTTCAAACTTGGAAAGCTAGTTGGGTTGCACTAGACTAGGCAGCACTTCAAGTCAATCGTGTTGGTGGAGTGAGATCATTCAATACTCAATAGTGCACAATTATATCAAAGTTTTATATTATGTAATTAAATATTTTATGTGATCCTAAATGATTATTTGAGCATAATAAGTGATTAGTAAAGAGTCATATGTGTAGTTAGGCCTAAGTGTCAATATGATTTGAAATCTTTAACTAGGATGGAGTTTTTATGAGAGTGTGTCTTGATGAGGTCTAATATTTTGTGTAGGCTCAGGATAAGGTAGTAAGCTTGCCGTCAAAGTGGAGTAGTGCTCTCGGTTACTTTCACGATCAAGACGAGAGTTAGTCCAGCCTTTTTAAGGCAAGTGTTTTTGCCTTCGCTTATCATTCTAGTGATGATTTCCTTAAATTATGTTATACGAGTGTTTCCGTAATTTCATGATATATTGCAAGTGTCCTATGACCCCTCTAGAGATATATGTTGAGAACTATTTTGAACTATTAAGATATTGCAAATGTTCTGAGCCACTCCTTTGAATTACAATAGTATGCTCGTAAATTGAAATCTTTTAATATTGTTGTCACCATGATATATTATTGCAAATATTCTGATTTTAGATTGACATTTTGCAAATGCTGTGTCTACGCTTATAAAAAAATTCTACCCTTATAAACTATAAAACCTCATATGTGATCTTTCTTGATTAACCGCTATTCTTTTCACTCTTACACCCCCGAGTTACCAACTCCTTACATAAATCCTTACAATCATACCCAATTTTTTTACTAGAGATATCCCATATATAACCCTCAAATTTGAGACCTCTATCTTGTGGAACAACGTTATGACTCTTTTTCAATACTTTCTACCTTGGTTATCAAACTATTGCCGACTATCCTTGAAAACCCTGCTAGTGAGAAGTCACGTCATTTTAATAAGAGTTTCTTAACTCGAAATCCTTGATTGATGATTTAAACCCCTTTGTATAGGTCTTTGTAAAGTTCTCTTTGGCATCAATTTTATAAAAGTTAATTGCTCTTTAAATAAAAGAATGTTTTCTTGAGATTGGTGAATTGGACTAAGACGCAAGTCCCTTTCACATTTATTATGTTAAGCTTAAAAGATGCCTGGGGATCCCATTAAATTGTTAAGAACCCAGTGAGATTCGGTATTGCTTCGCGGTTGATCACCGGCTGTAATCCGTAGCGTCATAAAATGATTTTGAGCAATGATTTGGTTACAAATGTTTTAACTTGAATAATGATGCCATACACCTCAATTTCCAGATATAAATTGCTATGATGTTAAATTATGTTTTATGATATACCTTGCTGAGTGCTTGGCCCACTTCTTGCTTTTCATTTATGTCATTCCAGCTTGCAAGTATGGTTAGATTCAAGCAGATTGCTCGTAAGTCTACCGGTAGAGTTGTTGAGGCTTATGTGAGAGCTCATGTAGTATAGTTTGTGTTTGTGTGAGGTCCGGTAGCTTTAAATATAAGTTGTAATATTTGTAGTATGGGATTGTTCAAACCCTGAACCTTTGCGATCTTGGATTCTGTTGTTAACAGTCGTTTGTAATAACTTTGTATTTATTCAGTTATATTTTGTTAGTGTTATTTAGGGGTTGTGATATTTAAGGGCCAGAAGCAAGATCAGCTATTTCTCACCACTATTAAAGCAAGCAAGCTACTTAGGAAAGCTTGTGAAGCATATTTAGCCTATGTAGTAGATTCAGAAAAGGGAGTTCTTATCATGGAGGAGATTCCAGTAGTGAGAGAGTTTCCCGATGTGTTTCTAGAGGAATTACCAGGACCACCGCCAGATCGACAGATTGAGTTTGAGATTAATCTTGCCCCAGGCACTGAACCCGTTTCGAAAGCACCTTATAGAATGGCACCAGCAGAGATGAAGGAATTAGCGAGTCAGATACAAAAACTTTTGGATAAAATAGTCATAAGGCCCGGTACATCGCCATGGGGAGTGCCAGTTCTTTTTGTAAAGAAGAAAGATGGAAGCATGAGACTCTGTATCGACTACCGGGAGTTGAATAAAATGACGATTAAGAATCGGTATCCATTGCCAAGAATAGAGATTTATTTGACCAACTGAAAGATGCAAGGTGTTTTTCAAATATTGATTTGAGATCGGGATACCACCAATTAAAGATTAAGCCAGAAGACATCCCAAATATGACATTTAGGACGAGGTATGGACATTATGAATTTTTAGTAATGCCTTTCAAATTAATAAATGCCCATGCAGCTTTTATGGACTTGATGAATCGAGTTTTCAAGAAATACTTGGACCAGTTTATTGTGGTGTTCATTGATGATATTTTAATATATTCGAAGACGGAAGAAGAGCACGAGCAACGCTTGTGGATGGTTTTGGAGATTCTTAGATAAGAGATGTTATATGTAAAGTTCTCAAAGTGTGAGTTTTGGTTAAAAGAAGTTCAATTTTTAGGACATATAATTAGAAGCGAAGGAATTAGGGTGGACCCCGCAAAGATCGAAGCAATTGTGAGTTGGGAGAGACCAAAGACTCATACGGAAGTAAGAAGTTTTCTAGGATTGGATGGGTACTACAGAAGGTTCGTAAAGTATTTCTCAAAGATCGCTACGCCGTTGACCAAGTTGACAAGAAAGAATCATAAGTTTGAATGGAATACGGAATGTGAAGAAAGCTTTCAAGACTTAAAACAGAAATTGGTTACCATGCCAGTATTGGTACTACCCGATGACAAAGGAGATTTTGTGATATATAGCGACGTTTCGCATAAAGGATTAGGCTGTGTGCTAATACAACACAATAAGGTTATTGCATATGCATCACGACAGCTTAAACCTCATGAATTGAAATACCCAACCCACGATCTGGAATTGGCAGCCATAGTGTTCGCACTCAAGATATGGAGACATTACTTGTACGGGGAGAAGTGTGAAATTGACACGGATCATAAAAGCCTGAAGTATATATTCACCCAGAAGGAACTCAATATGAGACAACGGAGATGGTTGGAGCTAATTAAGGATTATGACTATTCGATACATTACCATCCAGGAAAGGAAAACATAGTCGCCGATGCCTTGAGTAGAAAGGAAAGATTGAATGTGATAGCCATGTCAAGGGAATTATCTGAGAAGATGGAAATATTTGAGTTAGAACTCTATATTTACGGGATGTCGGAAGAGTTTTGTCATGGCATGACTTTTCAGCCAGAACTATTGTAGAAGATAAATAAATTCCAAGAAGAAGTGATGAGTCGAGAGAATAATCAACTGACGAGGGAAGAGATATGTACGAAGAAGGATGAACAAGGAATATTAAGATTTGCATCAAGGATTTGGATCCCTCAAGTGATTGAATTGAAGAACGAGATACTACAGGAAGCGCAGAACTCAAATTTTCGATCCACCCGGGGAGCACAAAGATGTATGAAGATTTGAAAAAGAAATTTTGGTGGCCAAACATGAAAAGAGAAAATGCAGAATGGGTCTCTAAGTGTTGCACTTGTCAAAAAGTAAAAGCAGAACATCAAAGACCGAGCGGATTGATTCAGCCATTGAAGATTCCTGAGTGGAAATGGGAAAATATCGCCATGGACTTCATAGTAGGATTGCCTCGAATAAAATCCGGACACGACGCCATATGGGTTATAGTTAATCGCCTTATGAAATTAGCACATTTCTTACCCATCAACGAGAAGACTTCATTGGATAGGTTAGTTCATATATACGTGCATGAAATTGTGTTACAATAGTGTACCGGTATCGATAGTTTCAGATTGAGATCCGCGATTAAATTCAAGATTTTTGAAACAGTTTTAGGTAAGCTTGGGCACAAAGCTAAATATGAGCACCGCATATCATCCTCAGACGAATAGTCAGAGTGAGCGAACTATACAAATAATTGAAGATATGTTGCGCAGCTGTGCAATCGATTTCGCTGGGAGTTGGAATGATCACTTACCACTCATAGAGTTCTCGTACAACAATAGTTACCACTCCAGCATCGGAATTCCTCTATATGAAGCCTTATACAGAAGAAAGTGCAGATCTCCGACAAATTGGGATGAGGTAGGAGAAAGAAAAGTTCTCAACCCTAAATTGGTTCAGCAAATGAAGGAAACAATCGCCTTAATTCGGAAGAGACTAATTACTGCTCAGGACAGACAAAGGAAGTACGCTGATCCTGCCTGAAAGGATGTGAGTTTCCAAGTGAGTGAAGCTGTATTGCTGAAAGTGTCACCATGGAAGGGTTTGGCTCAATTTGGGGGAAAAGGGGAAATTGGCACCGCATTATATTGGTCCTTTTGAAGTTCTAAATCAATTAGGAAAAGTAGCCTATGAGTTGGCACTACCACCTCAATATCAGCATGTTTATAATATATTCCACGTGTCTTTTCTCAAAAAGTATAATCCGGATGTTAATAATGTGATAGAGTATGAGCCGTTAGAAATTCAGAAAGATTTGTCTTACATGGAGAAACCTGTCAAGATACTCGACTCACAAGAGAGGAGTCTTAGAAATAAGTCAGTAAAATTGGTAAAAGTGCTTTGGAGGAACCCAACGTCAAAAAATCGACATGGGAGCTAGAGTCTGATATGCGTAATCGATATCCTCACTTGTTCTCCTAGATTCTGAGGACAGAATCCTTTAAGAGGGAGAGGATGTTACAACCGGTATATTTCTAGTTGAATTATGTGTATATATGTATATATATATCAAGAGCGAGTCGATTATGAGCTTTTATGAGTCTTAAGAGTCATATTCTATGAGTTGTGAATTAATTTATTTATTAGGAAATTTTTTGAGAAAAGAAATTCCTTTATTTGAGTAATTTTTGATATATTGTTAAAGATATTAGTTTATGGAAATTCTTTGTATCAAAACTTGTTTCCTTAAAATTCTTGAAAGTGATCTCAAAAAGTTTCTAAAATCCTAAACTATTTCATGGTATGACTTTTGTGATTTATAGATTCATATTTTTATTTATAAAATTCTTTCTCTAAAATGATCTTTGATTTATTTGATTAATAATTTGCCATTACCATGATAACCTTGCATGCAAAAATCCACTCAATTAAAGGGAGGGGTATTGTTGTCAAATCTAACCCCGCTAACTTCACTTTAACCAGTCAATTTCCTAAGTTTCCCTTGCATGCAAACCTTGTTAGTTTTAGAAGAGGGATAAAAAGGTAAATATATATTCCACTATCATCAAACCACCACCATATCATCACCTTGTATCATTTTCACCACTTACACACTCCAACTCACTCACCTCCCTCATCTCTTCTCTCTCTCGGCCGAAGTCAAGCCCCCTGTTCATTTTATTTCATCTTTTCTTCAAAAGGTCTTGCAAGAAATATTCTCTAAGCCTTGATCACTTGTTTATTAAGTTAAATAATAAGTGTACTACTTGGTTTAAGCTTGCATGTTGAGTTTTGAGTGAAGCCTAATGTTGAAAACCTTGATTCTTGTGAGTTTAGGGTTCAAAACAAAGGCAAAGCATCAAGAGTGGAAATAATCAATGGTTGAGGGACTTCCTTGCCATTTTGTATGATCATTTTACTCCCTTCCATTCAGAAATGACTCTTTAAGAGCCGAATGGAGTAGAGTTTTGTGTTATTTGTTTGTGATTAAATATTATGTGAAGAAGTCTTGATTGCATGTCACTTTAAAGCTAAATTTTTGATGGATCATGATCTTTAAAACCCTTTCATGTCATGAAATATTTGAGATATTGGATGTTAAATGATTGCATGTTTATTTTACACTCAAAATCTTAGAGTACTAGGAATGCATGTTGAAAACTAGACTATATATATGATTTTAGCTTTAAGATCGATTGTATACCTTAAATGTAACTTGATTTGCTAAAACAATGAGTATGCTTTTCTTGGAAAGTGCTTTGTTATGAAAAAATATAGTTTTTACAGTGGGTTAAAGATTATATTCAATTGGTATTGTGTTTGCATGTTGTTATGGATATTCGTTTTGTGCATGAGTACTCGAAAATGTGATTTAAGTGTTAGTCTTGCTACTTTGTTTGTATAATTTGGTCATGGTGCATTAGAGTATGAATGATCTCCACCACGTGTTAGTGGGATAGATGAGAGTATTAGGTCAATATTTGTGCTTGGTTAAAGATTAGGTTCATGGTTCATAAGTGGGAGTTAAGGTGGAAGGATTATTATAAGGTTTGTCTTTTTCCAGAATGTTGCACTAGTTTGTAGGAGAGTTTTGAATGGGCATTCGTTGGGCATATGTAGGCCCAAGCCACCAGAAGTTAGGAATTGACCTATAGTCGATCCCATAAGCTTTAAATGTAAGAAATTAACTCATTTAGTTAGGTGCACAAGTCGAATCATGACTTCAGGTCAGAATAGAGTCAGTTTGAGTGAGGAGCACTTTTAAGTGATGAGCACTTTTAAACTTAGAAAGTGGTGTCATTGGTAGGCCCTCATTAGGCCTTGCTTAGCATTGATACTAGGGAGTTTGTGGGAAGTTTTTCAGGCCATAGTTTGAAGGTTTAGAGTTAAAAACAAGAGTATAAAGTGAGTTCAAATCAGGGTAGTTTGAGTGTCACTAGGACAGGGGAGAGCCATCTTTGAGAGTAGGCCCAAGAAGGCCTAGGTTGAGCCTTGGTGTCATTCCAAGTGCACAAGTTAGATTAAGGACCTAAGATTCCACTATATTAATTTGAGTATCAAACCTTGAGTGGAAGGGATTCATTGTCACTTAGTACCATTCGGTGTCACCTAATAGTTGTACTTAGGAACACATTGTCCTTGCACTTAGATTTTTGCATTCTTAGATATGAGGCCTGAGTTGACCATTGAGTCTAATTGTTAGTAAGAGGTCAGTAGGAGGTTAGGCCATATGTGTGGCTAAGTGAAATGGAGTTTGGCTAGTAAAGGCACTTCAAACTTGGAAAGCTAGTTGGGTTGCAGTAGACTAGGTAGCACTTCGAGTCAATCGTATTGGTGGAGTGACATCATTCAATACTCAATAGTGCACAATTATTTCAAAGCTGTATATTATGTGATTAAATGTGTTATGTGATCCTAAATGATTATTTGAGCATAATAAGTGATTAGTAAAGAGTCGAATGTGTAGTTAATCCTAAATGCCAATATGATTTGAAATCTTTAACTAGGATGGATTTTTTGTGAGAGTGTGTCTTGATGAGGTCTAGTATTTTATGTAGGCTCAGGAGAAGGTAGTAAGCTTGCCGTCAAAGTCGAGTAGTGCTCCCGGTTGCTTCCACGATCAAGACGAGAGTTAGTCCAGCCTACCTAAGGCAAGTGTTTTTACCTTTGCTTATCATTCTAGTGATGATTTCCTTAAATTATGTTATGCAAGTGTTTCCTTACTTTCATGATATATTGCAAGTGTCCTATGACCCTCTTGAGATATATGTTGAGAACTATTTTGAACTATTAAGATATTGCAAATGTTCTGAGCCATTCCTTTGAATTACGATAGTATGCTCGTAAATTGGTCTCTTTTAATATTGTTGTCACCATGATATATTACTGCAAATATTCTGATTTTAGATTGACATTTTGCAAATATTGTGTATACGCTTATAAAATCCTACCCTTATAAACTATAAAACCTCATATGTGATCTTTCTTGATTAACCGCTATTCTTTTCACTCTTACACCCCCGAGTTACCAACTCCTTACATAAATCCTTACAATCATACCCAATTTTTTTACTAGAGATATCCCATATATAACCCTCAAATTTGAGACCTCTATCTTGTGGAACAACGTTATGACTCTTCAATACTTTCTTCCTTGGTTATCAAACTATGGCTGACTATCCTTGAAAACCCTGCTAGTGATAAGTCACGTCATTTTAATAAGATTTTCTTAACTCAAAATCCTTGATTGATGATTTAAACCCCTTTGTATAGGTCTTTGTAAAGTTCTCCTTGGCATTAGTTTTATAAAAGTTAATTGCTCTTTAAATAAAAGAATGTTTTCTTGAGATTGGTGAATTGGACTAAGACGCAAGTCCCTTTCACATTTATTATGTTAGGCTTAAAAGATGCCTATGGATCCCATTAAATTGTTAAAAACCCAGTGAGGTTCGGGATTGCTTCGCGGTTGATCACCGGCTGTAATTCGTAGTATCATAAAATGATTTTGAGCAATAATTTGGTTACAAATGTTTTAACTTGAATAATGATGCCATACACCTCAATTTCCAGATATAAATTGCTATGATGTTAAATTATGTTTTATGATATACCTTGCTGAGCGCTTGGCCTACTTCTTGCTTTTCATTTATGTCATTCTAGCTAGCAAGTATGGTTAGATTCAAGCAGACTGCTCGTAAGTCTACCGGTGGAGATGCTGAGGCTTATGTGAGAGCTCAGGTAGTATAGTTTGTGTGAGGTCCGGTAGCTTTAAATATATGTTGTAATAGTTGTAGTATGGGGCTGTTCAAACCCTAAACCTTTGCGATCTTGGATTCTGTTATTAACAGCCGTTTGTAATAACTTTTTATTTATTCAGTTATATTTTGTTAATGTTATTTTGGGGTTGTTACATTTAAGCGTACAGTTGATTTATTACAAATTTTACAAGATTATGCTCAAAATAGAATTATAACTGGATAAAATAATTTTAAAATACACTGATCACGAAATAAATCCATCTATTATTTTTGTAAAGTCTCTAGGACTATTTTCAAGATAACAAAACTAATTTCACACCTTGAACATACTCGGATAATTTTATAAAAATATTTAAAGGTTTAATAAACCTTATTTTAAATCAAATAAATCCCTTAAAATCATTTAAAAATCAACATAGCACATAATCAAGCATATTATCAAGCAATAGCTCGTATTCACATATCACGAATCATATTCTATCACAAAATTTCCCTTTTTATTATTATTATTATTCCTCTTTTCACGTAATGGGTTGTGTCCTTCTTGATGGCCTGACGCTGAGCGTTTCAATTACGTTTCACAATCAATCCTTTATACGAACTAACACATCACTGGAATATAACACTTACTTAAACATTTCCATTTCACATAACAACACATAGTTCACATTTAAATACTTTTAATCTCTTTTAAAACGGGTCCCGTTCTACCTGACGACCCGACAACATAGCTTATCCCCTAAGCTGACTCATCAAACTAGAATGCATCATTTTACGTTCCCAGTTTCTAATATACAATAAAGACAATTAACCAACAAAATTGTTTAACCCTTTATTTATTCACATAATTTATAATTACACCATAGAATTATACTTTATTCTCTTAATTACGTCGCAAAATTTCCAGTCGCTACAATCTACCCTCCTTAAAAGGATTATGTCCCCAGAATCTAGTTTAAGAAAATAGATGGGGATACTTTTCTTGAATTGCACTTTCTAATTCCCAAGTTGACTCTTCTACTATAGGATTTCTCCACAACACTCTAAGTAGAGGTACCACTTTATTTCTGAGCGTTCTCTCTTTTTGATCTAAGACTCGAACTGGTTGTTCCACATAAGACAAATCTTGTTGTATTTCCATTGGTTCCAATTCGATCACATGGCTTGCATCCGCATTATATTTCTTTAGAAGAGAGACATGAAACACGTTATGAAGATGTTGCATCTACGGAGGTAACGCTAATTTGTATGCCACTTTTCCAACTTGTCGTAATATTTCAAATGGTCCAATATACCTAGGACTCAACTTCCCTTTCTTTCCGAATCTGGATAAACCTTTCCACGGGGATATTTTTAACAACACTTTGTCTCCGGGCTCAAATTGCAAATCTTTCTGATCTCGATCTGCATACTTCTTTTATCGATCATGAGCAGCAATTAACCTTTTATGAATAATTTCCACTTTCTCTTTCATTTGTTGAACTACCTCTAGGCCAATTAGTTTGCGTTCACCAACCTCATCCCAATATGTAGGGATCTGCATTTTCTTCCATACAATGCTTCATAAGGCGGCACGCCAATACTCGCGTGATAACTATTGTTGTAGGAAAACTCAATTAATGGAAAATGATCATCCTAATTTCCTTTGAAATCTAATGCACAGGTTCGCAACATATCCTCGATCATTTGAATTATCCTTTCACTTTGTCCGTCGGTTTGCGGATGAAACGCCGTACTCATTTTTAATTTAGTCCCCAAATGATCATGAATTTTTTGCCAAAATCTCGAGTTAAATATCGGATCTCTATCAGACATGATAGATACTGGAACTCCGTGACGCATCACAATCTCGTCCAAATATAATTTGACCAACTTTTCCAAGGAAAATCTTTCGTTAATAGGCAAGAAAGCGCTGACTTCGTCAATCGATCAACTATCACCCAAATCGTATCATGATTAGACTTGGTCTTTCGCAAACCTACCACGAAATCCATCGTGATATGTTCCCATTTCCATTCAGGTATGTCCAGTGGTTGAAGCAATCCACTTGGTCATTGATGTTACGCTTTTACTCTTTGGCACGTATAACATTTACTTATCCATTCCGTAATTTTCTTTTTCATGTTTGGCCACCAATAACTCTCTGTTAAGTCCTTGTACATCTTTGTACTTCCAGGGTGAATTGAGAATCTTGAGTTATGCGCTTCGTGCAAAATCTCATGCTTTAGCTCCACAATGTTAGGTATCCAAATGCGTGAATTAACGCGATATATGCTTTATTCATCCTTTTGAGCTTTTACTTCCTCTCCTGACAACTTATCTTTCTCGTGGTTCATTACTTGATCTTGACAACATCGAATCTTTTCCAAAATTTCTGGTTGAAATGACATCGCACACATGGCTCCTCTTTCTAGCTCTAGAATCTGCACTTCTATTTCCAACTTTTCAAAATCTTTGATCAATTCCTTTGATGAAGTTAACACATGCAATCTTTCTTTGCGGCTTAAAGCATCTGCTACCACATTCGCCTTACCGAGGTGGTAACTTATCATACAATCATAATCTTTGATCAATTCCAACCACCTTCTCTATCTTATATTCAACTCCTTCTACGTAAAAATATAATTTAAACTTTTATGATCCGTATAGATCTCACACTTTTCTCTATATAAGTAATTCCTCCAAATTTTAAGAGCAAACACAATCGCTGCCAATTCCAAATCATGCGTGGGATACTTTTATTCATGCAGCTTTAGTTGCCTTGACGCATACGCTATTTGTTTCCCGTGTTGCATTAACAAACATCCTAGCCCTTTATACGAAGCATTGCTAAAGATCACAAACTCTCGTTTTTTATCTGGTAACACCAAGACTGGGGCGGTTACCAACCTCTTCTTTAATTCTTGAAAACTTTCTTCGCATTTATCCATCCATACAAAGTTGTCATTCTTTCTTGTCAACTTAGTCAATGGGATAATAATCTTAGAGAAATCTTGCACAAACCTTCTATAGTATCCGGCTAATCCCAGAAAACTTCTGACTTCCGTAGGAGTCTTGGGCCTTTCCCAATTCATCACAGCTTATATCTTAACTGGGTCTACTTTAATTCCTTCACTATTTACTACAGGTGCAAGAAACTGAATTTCTTTCAACCAAAATTCGCACTTTGAAAATTTGGCATATAACTTTTCTTTTCTCAAGATCTCTAAAGAAATCCTCAAATGCTCCATATGGTCTTCCTTCGTCTTGGAGCATATCAAAATATCGTCGATAAATACTATAACGAACTTATCTAAATACTGCTTGAACGCTCTATTCATAAGATCCATAAATGCGGCTGGCGAGTTTGTCAAACCAAACGCCATTACCAAAAACTCGTAATGTCCATATCTTGTACGAAATGTTGTCTTGGGTATATCTTCCACTTTAGTCTTTAGCTAATGATACCCAGATCTTAAATCAATCTTGGAAAAACATGTAGCTCCTTTTAACTGATCGAACAAGTCATCTATTCGCGATATAGGGTACTTATTCTTAATCGTTAACTTATTTAATTCGCGATAATCGATGCACAACCTTATGCTTCCATCTTTCTTCTTCACAAATAACACTGGTGCACCCCACGGGGATACACTTGGGAGTATTACTCCTTTATCCATCAACTCTTGCAACTGCGTTGCTAATTCCTTTATATCAACTGGTGCCATACGATAGGGTGACTTCGATACTGGTTCCATTCTTGGAGCCAAATCAATCATGAACTCGATCTCTCGATCTAGAGGTAGTCCAGGTAATTCATCTTGAAACATATCGGGAAAATCTCTTACTACCGGAATATCCTCAATCCTTACGGATTTTTTCTTTACATCTTTGACATGAGCCAAATAAGCTTCGCATCCTTGACGTAACAATCTCCTCGTCTAAATAGCTGTTAGAAACTTCTTCTCTTGTTTTTTTCCCTTGAATATCACTTCGATACCATCCTTAGTCTATAACTTCACCTTCTTGCTTTTATACTCTATTTGTGCCTCGTAGTTTGATAACCAATCCATTCATAATATAACTTCAAATTCTCCTAACTTAAAAGGAATTAAGTCAAGAGAAAAATGTCGACCTTCTATAACCATATTGCAATCGGGACAAAGACTTTCTCTTGATTTGCTACTTCTATAATCAAATTGGGTTCAAGAGGGTACGCAACACATTTTAATCTATCAAGAATACTTTTAGTAATAAAGGATCTAGTTGCTCCAGAATCCATTAATACTTTTACTTCTACTGAGTTTATAACGAGCATACCTGGCACCACATCCATATCTTACATACCATCTTTCATTGTCATGTTAAATGTTCTAGCTCTGGGATGAGTTGTTAGTGCTGGGAGATGCGGTGGTCCAGAAATCCTAAGAACATTTGCCTTTTGAACAGGCTCCTTGCAGTTTTTGGCCATATGGCCCACTTTTCCATAATTGAAACAGGTTAATTCAGGCTTCTTTGCTCCATTTGGGAACTCCGATGAATAATACCCTTTCAGATTACACTTAAAACAAGTCACATCTAGCTAATTACATCTTCCCGGGTGTCTCTTCCCACAAACTTTACATTCTTGAACCTGAGATCTATTATCCTTTCCCGATTGTCCGGCCTTCTGTAAACGATTCTTTTGAGCTCCATTCTCGGGTTTGAACTTTTCAAACTTTTGATTTTGACCTCCACCATTCTTACCAAACTTCCCTCTAAACTTCGAACTTCCTTGCTCTTGTTCCGAACTCTCAAACTTCATTTTCCTACCTTCATTTTCTCTTTTTGCAGCTTCACGCTCTCCTTCCACTATCATTGCCTTCTGTACCAAGGCGATATAGTTCTTGATCTCCAACAGTGCCACTTGACTCCGAATCCATGGCCTAAGTTCCTGTTGGAACCTTTTGGCCTTCTTCGCCTCCGTATTCACATATTCAGGTACAAACCTAGATAACTCTGAAAATTTCACTTCATATTGTGCCACCGACATATCCTCTTGTCTAAGATCCAAAAACTTCATCTCTAGCTGATCTTGCATACCGAGCTTTCTTCTCATCCTTAACTTATGCAAACTCAAATGCTTTCTCTATTTCTCTTAACCACGACCGAGATTTTATCGGGTCGGGCAAACCTAAGAACTCTAGGGGATGAATAAATTGAAATTATTTGAAGTTTCCAACTTTAGGGGCTATGTGTTATTGCAAAAGTTGAGCAAATCGGCTCATCATAGTGGTATTTTGGTTCAGTTCTTGGTCTTGGGTTTGAAGTTCTTCTTCTTGGTGATCTGGTGAGCTGGCCATTTCTTACAAACCTGATTGAGCAATTATTTAGCAATACGATAGCATGGCATTGATATATAACAACATTTACTATGAAATCACTTCTACGGGTTTTAAACTTTATCCAATTGCACATGCAATCCTATCACTACATAATTTCTCTTATCAGTTGTATTTTCTCATGGCACAGGGTACGATTTTACGAAATTTTAAACACGGTTGTGTAGAAACATGGTATGAAATACAGTTTATAAAGATTTCCAGGGTGCACAATAGGAAATAGGATATTTGATTGATCCCACAACCAAAGGTAAATAAATAAAAGGTCTAATTACATTAAGGTACAATAATATAGCAGGGTTAAACAGAGGAAAAACTGGAAAATATCCCCTATCTACCCCTAACTTCTAACAACTACTACTACAAAGTTCTGAAACACAACACAACATAGCAAATGAAAAAGGGATCCCGACATCTAACCAAGTATCCCAAGCTTACTGGCGCTGAAAAGATATAACCACAACAACAACTATGGGCTCCATCAGATGTCCTGCCTGATCAACACTATCATCTAATCATCCAAAATCTCTCTCAACACAACCAACATCCACTGAATGATCTTATGCAGCCTCCGGGCCTCAGCAACAACATCACTAGTGGACGGTCCCTCATCCAATCTCCTCCGGGCAACCTGCTCCACCAACTGAATGCTAGCTCTCCACTCCTCCTCCACAACTGAAGTCCTCTTCCTAAAGTCTTGAACTAGCCTATCCACCAAAGCTCTTGGGCTAACTTTCCACCAACACTGACAAGCACAATCTTAGGCATCTCAGACTCCGGCTCAGGGGATGGGGTCTCTGACTCTTACCTCAAGGGTGATACCTGCATAGGAACCTCACTACTCTCAGATGGATCCTCCTCTGGATCTGAACTAACATACACAGGCTCCTCTGAAGAGGGTGGAATGGGGTCCACTGGGGTACTGGTCAAACTAATCTTTGAATCAGAATCACTACCACTACTGGGGTCCTGAGAGAAAACACAAAACAACAACCAAGAAACAGTGTTAGGGTTAAATAAAACTTCTAACTGACTCACACCCTAACTCTAGTTGCCACTTCAACCTAATCGTTTCTCTTAGACTATACCTAATAGTCTAACTCAACTCTATGTGAGTCGATCACTCTCACGATATAAATATATAACCAAAATACTCTATAATCCTAACTTGTCTCAGGGACCAGATCCTGTAGCTCTGATACCAACTTGTGACGCCCTCAATCTCGGGGTTAGGAAATGAGGACTCACACACCTTTATACTAAGAATAATTAAGCATAAACCCCGATAAAGTAATAACATGATCAAACAGGATTAAGTTTATGACAAGATTACAACTACCAACCAGATAATATATATTACAACCCAAAATAATATTTAATTTACATAATTGATTCTGACTTGGAACCGACAGATAAACCATTGTATCTTTACAAACTTTCTGACTAAGCGCTTGCTCACATATAACCTGTACTACCTGCTCTGGCCTCTGGAAGCCTACAACACGGTAGGGGCCACCAGGTACGCTCTTATGAGCAGTACGCCTAAGTCTGGCCATCCTCTTGCTTAACCGCTATGGTTAGAAAAGAGCAAAATATATGAGTATAAAACTCAGCAAGTAACTAAATGACAGTTCTATGATGCAATAATCAATATCTATTTTTAATTACTTTTAAGGCATTCTCTTTTAAAACTCTAGGTGGCATATTTCTGTCTTTGGCTATGAAAGGGTTAAGAAGAAAGGTTTGGGCTTTTAGGAATCAAGGCTCAAGATAGGGTGAAAGCCGACATTCATCACAAATCATTAAAGGATCTCAAGGATATTTCAAATGGAAAATGAGAATCTATTCATCTTTGGGGATCAATTGCATGATTGATAACAATATCAGAATATGAATCAGGGTTCACAAGCTGTATGCTAATCAATATCACAATCAACTCATTTCAAAATATTATAATCCATTTCATTTTCAAATAAGCAATTTGCTAAAGTAATGTATTCATTATCTTTTATAAAGTGATAGGGAACCTTTGAATGGACTAATTTAACTTTCACAAATAGTAATACGGGTGATCAGCCCGTACCGACCTCCATCTAGTCATTAAGGTACCAATGGCATAATTTCAGCCTAAAACTGGACTAGCCTCACTAGTCTCTTATATGACTGGACTAGTCCCACTAGTCTCTTACATCTCAATCCAATCCATCAGGAATTCATTTGGAAAACCTTGTGTTGGAAAATAAAGGTTTTCATAAATTCGTTTCATCATTACCAAAAATATGAAATCATTTGGACTTTTTCAAGTCAAAAATCATTCTTAAGTTCAATTTCAGGGATTCAAATAAATCAATTAGATCAAGGCAATCAAATACCAATGCTATGGTCAAGATCAAATGACAATAAGGATCGTAAGTTAGGGAATCAGATCAGTCTTAGAGATCATTACGCAATAAGGTATACAAAGGAAATATATAGGTTAATCAAAACAATGTGCAAAGGAATTCAAAGGGTTCTTATAAAGTTAACAAGAATTCAAGGTATCCAAAGAAATCAATAGGTAATCAAGGTATGAATCAACAGGTTTACAGTAAGGGTTTGAACAATAATCATATCAAGTTGTTACAAGAACACTATCAAGGTGTTTCAAGGAAACAATAACGGGTATGGTACAAGAATTAAAATCAAGGTTCAAGAATCAATAACAGGTTTTCGCAAGTGTTATAAAAGATCAATACTCTATCATGGCATCATCAATATCCTTTCAATACACAACTTATACAAGTAGGCAGAGTTACTTGCCTGAATTCACTTTCCTATTTTATAAAGTTTGAACTACTGCCACCTTGTACACCTTTCCCTTTCCTAGCCTGAATGCCTTCACGCTCCGAATCTACAATCAAAAATCAAAACCCTAATTAGATTCCCATTCGACGTTCCCGGAACGCTTAACAGTTTCCCTTTATCACAATACCCTAAGAGTACATATACTCAATCATATACACAAAGCACGTTTATACCATATACTCGTATACTCTAAACAAAATAGTCATCGAATCACATATTGCGACACAACCATAACACATAGCATATGATCCTTATATCCAAACTCTATACTTGAGTTATAATAACAATTATACCATCTTATATCAAGACGACTCAATCCTTCCTTTTATTTCACTTAATTCGAACCAAAACCACCCAATAAACCAATTAATTCCAAGAAATCTTTCATGCATTCAATTGGTGAAATCCTAGGATCAAATTAACTTCGTTTACACCCTTAACCATTCGGCCCTTACAACCAAACACAATCAAATACACTCAAAGATAATCAAACATAATCAAACACAATTAAACCTCATTTAATAACATGCAAGTACAAGAATCACTTACACAATCAAGTCTCATCCTTTTTATTCCAAAAACTGAATCAAAATCATATTCAAAATCAAAAATCAAAACCCTCTTTTAACTACAAAAATTTGAACCTAAAATCAACACAAACACCATCCAAAATTGACATGCAACCAAGTACTCATTTCAATTATCACTAGTAGATAAAAAAATTAGCATATAAGCCCACAAAATCAACTTAATCCCTTTTCAATCATAAGACCCAAAAAAAACACACATGCATAAATAAATTTTGACATGAAAATCTTTAAATCACAATATCAACTCACTTTAACCCTTATCTTAACCATTCAACTCACTTTCTTTACAAATCAAACTAAACACACTTGATTATATTCAAACCTTACATGCATGCCATGAAACCATCTTAAAAACAAAGATTTATATTCAATATCAAGTTTAACACTAAAACAAATAAGCAATTCATCATTCAAAATCAAAAACCCACCTTTTTAACAACAAAATTCGAACTAGCATCAAACAAAACCAAATAAAATACAACATTTCACCCACTATACTTCCCCTATGATCATACACTAAGAAATTGAGATTTTCTTAGTTATAATCAAAAGAAGTTGATTTCGAACTAGCTTAAACACTTACATGCAAAATGTAAGAACCCTGATTTTTTTGTAATATTTTAAAACTTCTGTGAATAGTAACTTGAGCTGATTAAGTAATACATATGGGGATCATCATAAAATGAATAGTGGAATTTTGAGAATCCGAGATCATATTCTTGTTTATCGAGGAAAATAAGTGAATGTAAAAGCCGACGGAATTCGAAGATTTACGATTATACTACGTTTTTTTCGTATCCGTAAAGAATGGCGTAGAACCGGGAATACTACATGAAATAAATAATATATCAAGGTGTTTCTATGATCAAGATAAGGAATGGAATTGGTTATAGTATTATAAGCGATAAAAGAAATCGCTACGAAACAAGTCGTTATACGTGGAAACTATCGGAATGGAACGACGATTGCGTTTACGATAAATAAAGGAATGAGAAATTAAATCCCATGCAAGTTGGCCATGCATAACCAAGTCCTAACTAGTAGTTAGGAGTGTAACTAGATGATTAGAAGTTAACTAGAATAGTTAGTGGAATAGTGTTGAATAGTGATGGGAGACAAACAAGTACACAAGCCATACTTCTCCCTTTTCTCACTTCATCACACAATCAAACCAACCTATACCTTTGCCAAATTATTGTCTAATCTGCTGCATACATCCCATATATTCATTATACACTCCCACACTTCATGCACAAAAGAAAACAACCCTCTTTTCCCTCACTTAAAGCTCTCCCATTTTACATTCCAGCAGTTCGGATTTTCTGAGCAAGGGAGAAAGAAAAATTCATAACTCAAAATGTACGCATTCAAATGTCATGAAATTTTTACCATAGCTTCTATATATCTTGGGTAAGATTCGTACCAAATTTCAGCCTCAAATTAGTTTTTTTCAATTTTATAAAAATGTTTGAATGAGGTGCTGAAAAGTAACTCCAAAATTCTAACTTGTTTCTTGGTTTTGTTTCTTAAGGATCTAGCCCTTCTAAGTGTTTTTCAAGCAAACCAAGCCCTAATCACCTTAGTACTAACCCTCCTAGTGCTCAATAAGGTATAACTTCCAACTCTTTAAAGTTTTAAGGGTGGGTTTAAGAGTTATTTATGATGTAGTGTCAAGATCCAAGAGTTTGTGTATGTGTAAGGTTGTTTTACTCATATTCTTGCTAAGTACTTGAGTTTTTGAGTTGTGATGCTTGTATTTGATGATAGATAAAGTATATAAGGTGTATGTGGGTGGATCTTGAGAAGTAAGAAGTGTTGTGTTGGTCATAAGTAGTGATTGTGTCAAGAACAAGTAGTAGAAATGGAATATGGAGCCTATTGCACTTGGTCTGCCTTCTGAAGTGTATTCGGCCATGTAAATATTTGAAATTTGTGAGTCACTGGCCATGACTGGGTAGATCTTGATTTGTAGTTTCTGTACATGTGTGGATCGTCACGAGGGGATTTACGGTTTAAAAGTTATGATCGTTTTAGTGTAGAGCGTTCATACGAAAAGCCAACTGCGCATAGGCCACTTGCTTAATAATTTTGAAAGGCTAAAAATGATTTCGAAAATTTGGAAAAATCATGATAATTAAATAATGCAGCAAGGAAGACTGTCCAAAAAGAATTTTAAGAAAATATTAATTTTTCGATTTTATAAAAATGTTTTAGTAAAGCGAATCGATAATCGCGTACTAACTAAGATCGTTGGTTATTGATTTTAGATCGCCAACAAAAGCCCCGAGACCATACCACTCCTAGCACTCGAGGCAAGTTTACGAAACCCTAACACAAATTATCCGTGCTATATATACTTTTGTGATATTGATGCCATGATTTATAATTCGAAAATATATGCTTGTCTGTGATATCAATACATTCCAATTATGTGATTATTTACGGAGACGAACTTCGTTTTATACGAGTATGAGAAATTGAAACGTAATTTTAATATAATACAAGATAGTGGGAGTCGGAGATAGTTTTAAATCAATTTAATCCCGGAATGAGCCGGACGCGGAAAATTTCGATTTCAATAAATAAAGTACTTTCGCGTAACATACATATCAAACGAGCGATTGAGATTTGATTTATAACTAAAAGAGGTAATCGAATACTCACTCAAGGGATATCCTACTTGACTATTTATTTATAAGTAATACCTAAAGAGTTACTAAAATATCCGGAAAATACTTAAAGTAATATTGAAAAGTTTTTAAATCAATTCACTCTATCTAAAACGTATGTAACCATTCGAAGGATAATTATAAGATGTCGAATCCCGTCTTAAGTATTTAATTAAGATTTTTATCAATTCATTGAACCTTATTAAGAAACATTTTGTACTTAAGGTTTTATCAATTCATTGGACCCTTGTTAAAAATATTATGAGACCGTAAATATTTAATATTACGTACCTCAAAAAAAAAATCATTTAAAAATAGACATAGTTCCCAAGGATACTTTCTAAATTATTCAAAATTTCTCGGAAGAGATCAATCATCTGAAACTTATCAAAACCTTAGGGAACTTAGTCTAGAAGCATGAAGGTTTTGCTTCCTCGCTCAATGAAAAACAAGTGAACAATATATGTAAAACTCTACTACGGTTAAGGGTAGAAAACGATTTTAAATTCAAAACTCCGACAACTCCCAAGAATCAATTGTAATAAAAGTGACCGATAAATTACCTTGTTTAAAGGTCAACTGAGAACGATCTATTCCTTCGATAAAGGATTTTATGTAAATGATATAATTGTTTTGGGACTGGAATGTGGCTTACCCGGCACAGAGGTATCGGGTAGTGACCAAGCGCGGAGTGGCGCAGTATACAGTTATGTGATCTCTGTGACCATTGACTTTCGGACTTGCACGAAAATGGGCAACCATCGTGTAATATTTCTGAGCATATAACCTGTGTGTGTGTGAGTTTGGTTAAAAGGTCGAGTAATGATGTGAAAAGAGGATTAATTATTTATTAGTCAATATTAAGTGATCGTAACGACCCGAATTCCCGACCTTGAATTTGGGGGTGTTACAGAAATGGTATCAGAGCCCTAGGTTATAAGTCTCAGAAACGTTAGGTGAATCAACTGAATCAATGAACTAGAACTCACATAGAGTTCGTAGTCGGGCTACGAGGGTAGCACTGACATTAAGAACCCTTAGGGGTGATTTAAGTATCCAAGGATAGTAATACGTGTGTTAAATGACTTGTAGGTACCCGATGTGTTAGACCCTGAGGCTGTAGAGGCGTACGAGAGAGAGCATGATGAGGCCCTTTTAGCTGAGATCGAGGTAGCAGACCCTGCCCCCACTGTGGGCTTAGAGGTATTCGAGTACCCGGAGACTGACCCTGAGGAGGACTCGGAGGAGGACCCCACTGAGCCAGACACTGAGATAGCCCCTCCTGAGGATATTCCATACGGCAGCACGGAGGTTTCGTCTCCAGAGATGATGAGGGTGGATGTGCATCAGAGGTCGATAGAGCGTTTGTTAGATCGGATCTCAGCAGCCCAGGCTCGAGTCGCTGAGCTCGAGAGCGAGACGGGAGTAGCAGATTTGATGGATAGGATGATAGTTCTACAGGCTAGAGTCACTGCACTGACTGAGGAGTTAGAGACGGAGCTAGGGGCAGCCACCCCAGTGAGGACACCCACCTCGTCCCCTGTACCAGTTAGTCCCGCACGGACTGAGACCGATGACGGCATGGACCCTATTCTTGATGGTGTGGCAGCGACTCCTGCAAATTCCCCACTTCCACCACCCCTACCAGTCATATCCCTAGCAGTTCACGACTGGGTGGTAGGTCGCTATGCTACTGATCTGACAGCGGCTGAGGCCCGTATTGCCGAGCTGAGGGACCAGCTTTCCATCGAGCGGCACATGAGGATAGAGGCCCGAGGCAGGCGAGGATACCCCAGCGCCCGACGCGTGCGCAGGACCATTCACCGCATAGAGCAGAGGACCATCGGTAGGATTCACCGCTTATCCCCCCAGCGTGACTTGGTGAGTAGGCGCAAGGTTATTAGGGTTGTGGTTCGCGCTATGAGGCGGATTCGTGATGTTACTCATGGCTAGTGGACACTGTTAGTAGTTGGTTGTTGTTCCTCAGTGGTGGTACTTAGTTGTTTTGTGATAGTTGTTCTGGGTTGTTGTCTTTGATAGTGCCACCAGCTAAGGATTATTGTATTAAGGCAGATTGTACTTTTATTATTCAGTATGTTGTACCTAGACCCGGCGTATGGCCAAATTATGTATAATTATCATGTTGTTTAGTTGCGATTTCTAGATTGTGGTTTAATCTTCTTTCATACCTGCATAATTACATACTGTCATAACAAATCAGGAAGCATGAGAATTGGCAAGTGGAAACAACCTAAATAAGTTTATGTAACAGGAAAATGCCGCCAAGGAGAATAGTAACAAGAACTCGCCCGGCTGCATCTGGTGGCCAGGGTAGTAATAATGAGCAAGGGCATCGAGCACAGACCCCACCATTAAGATTTAACAAAGAACGAAATGAGTATGATGATGAGGACTATGAGGAGTCAGAGGCTGAAGATACTCAGGGGATGGAAATGCCAGTGAACCCTATGGAGCAGTTTGTAGAACTTCTGAGGCAAAACCTGCAGCAGCAACGACCACCCCAGCAACCCCAGCAGGCCATGGCTAATGCATTTAAATCTTTCAAGTCGGTCAAGCCCCCAGAGTTTCACGGTGTTACTGACCCAGTTCAGGCCAGGGCTTGGCTAAAAGAGGTAGAAAAGACCTTTGAGCGAATCGGCACTGAAGAAGCCCACAAGACTAATTTTGCCACTTATCTCTTAAAGGGTGAGGCTAACTATTGGTGGGAAGCCAAGAAAAATATGGAGCCCCAAGGGATTGTTACTTGGGAAAGATTCACTGAGTTATTTTTAAATAAGTATGTCCCGAAGTTTATGGAGGTTCAGATGCAGCGAAAGTTCCTAGAGCTGAAACAAGAAAATATGAGCGTAGCGGAATATGAAGCTAAGTTCACAGAATTGTCGAGGTTTGTGCCACAACTGGTGGGTACCGAAGAGCAAAAGGCTGAGAGATTTCAACAGGGATTGAAGCAGTGGATTCAGAACAAGCTGGCAATTCTGGAGATAACTGACTATGCCACCCTAGTGCAGAAGGCCACGATAGCTGAAGCAGGGAGTGAAATGAGCCAAAAAATGAAGCAAACTAAGAAGCGAAAGTTTGATGGTCAAAGCCGGAGTGTGGGAGGGGGAAGCTTCCCTAGTAAGTTTATCAGGGGGACGGCCTCCCAACCCAACCGCAGTACAGGATTCGGGGGATCAGGGGGCGTGAGTGTGGCCCGGAGCGGGAACCAGACGGGAATGTCTTATCATAGCCAACCACGACCCCCTCTGCCAGAATGCAAGAGCTGTGGTAAGAAGCATTCTGGGCAATGTATGCAGAAACCAGTGACATGCTTTAAATGTGGTAAGGTGGGGCACTATGCCACAACTTGTAACCAGGAAGCGGCTAAGTGTTTCCAGTGCGGAAAGACAGGACACATGAGGAAGGACTGCCCTGCGGCGGCCCCAGCTAGCTCAAGGGGTAGTGTAGCTGCATCTAACAGAGTGCCGACTGCCAGAACCTTTAGTATGACTGTGAAAGATGCCGTGAGGAACACCAATGTTATAGCAGGTACGCTCCTCCTAAACTCCAATTCCGCCAATGTGCTATTTGATTCTGGAGCTACTAAGTCTTTCGTGTCTAAGGAATTTGCTGAAAAATTGAACTTAAAAGTGGAACCTTTGAAAGAATCTTTGCAAGTGGAAATAGCTAATCAAGAGATTATCCCTGTAAATCAAGTTTATGCTAACTGCAACCTAGAATTAGGTGGAGTAAGATACCCAGTAGATTTAATTCCCTTTCGACTAGGGGAGTTTGATGTGATATTAGGAATGGATTGGCTATCTAGAAACCATGCCCAGATTGATTGTGAGGGGAAGAAAGTAAAATTGAAAACACCTAGTGGTAAGAGTGTAATAATTAAGGGGCAACGACAAACCAAGAAGTTTCTAACTATGGTGCAGACCAAAAGACTTTTAAGGCAAGGATGTGAGGCCTACTTGGCTCACGTGGTGGATACCAAACGAGAAACCCCTGAGATCCACACCATACCCGTAGTTAACGAGTTTGAGGATGTATTTCCCAAGGATCTTCCCGGACTACCTCCGGATCGGGAGATAGAATTTGCCATTGATTTAGCTCCCGGCACGACACCAGTATCAAAGGCCCCGTATCGTTTGGCCCCCGTCGAGATGAAAGAGTTGGCTGATCAACTGCAAGATCTATTGGATAAAGGAATGATTAGACCAAGTGTGTCCCCGTGGGGTGCACCCGTATTATTTGTGAAGAAGAAGGACGGCAGCATGAGACTGTGCATCGATTATCGAGAGCTGAACAAGCTGACCATTAAGAACAAGTACCCATTGCCAAGAATAGATGACCTCTTTGACCAACTAAAGGATGCCACGTGCTTTTCCAAGATTGACCTTAGGACAGGTTATCATCAACTTAAGATCAAACCGGAAGATATACCTAAGACTGCATTTCGCACTAGGTACGGACATTATGAGTTCCTGGTTATGTCATTTGGTTTGACTAACGCGCCCGCGGCTTTCATGGATCTGATGAACAGAGTCTTTAAGAAGTATCTGGACGAATGCGTGATAGTCTTCATCGATGATATTCTAATTTACTCTAGGTCGGAGGAGGAACATGCGGAACACCTCAGGATAGTATTGGAAATCTTACGGAAAGAAAAATTGTATGCCAAATTCTCAAAGTGTGAATTTTGGTTGAAAGAAATTCAGTTTTTGGGTCATGTGATTAGTAAGGAAGGAATTCTCGTAGACCCCGCAAAGATAGAAGCTGTCGCTAATTGGGAACAACCAACCACGCCCACCGAGGTCAGAAGCTTTATTGGACTGGCCGGGTATTATCGAAGGTTTGTAAAGGATTTCGCCAAGATAGCAGGCCCGTTGACTAGACTTACTCGGAAAACAGAAAAGTTTGTTTGGACGGAGAAATGTGAGGAGAGCTTCCAAGAATTGAAGAAAAGGTTGGTATCGGCCCCAGTGCTGGCCCTACCAGACGATAAAGGGAACTTTGTGATTTATAGTGATGCGTCCCATAAGGGTTTGGGATGTGTGCTGATGCAGCACGGTAAGGTGATTGCCTATGCATCCAGGCAATTAAAGGAATATGAAGTGAGGTACCCCACCCATGACTTAGAATTAGCCGCCATAGTGTTTGCCCTTAAGATGTGGAGACATTACCTATACGGAGAAAAGTGTGAAATTTATACTCACCACAAGAGTCTTAAATATATCTTCACCCAGAAGGAGCTAAACATGAGGCAGAGAAGGTGGTTAGAATTGATTAAGGACTACGACTGCGAAATTCTTTATCACCCGGAGAAGGCCAATGTGGTGGCCGATGCCCTTAGTCGTAAGGAAAGATTGAAAAGGATCACCACGTCAGAGGATTTGATCAGAGAATTTGACAAGTTAGAGATTGAGGTCAAGGTCGCTGAGCCAGGGACCGAAGGTTTGTATGAGATGGTTATGCGACCGGAGCTACTGGAAAAGATTAGGCGATGCCAAGAAATAGTGTTGAGGGAGAACAAGGAACTGGTAAGTGGAGAGGAGGCCAAGTGTGACCCAGACGAGAAAGGAATCAGGAGGCATGCCTACAGGATATGGGTCCCTAACGTCTAAGAACTAAATGATGAAATTTTACGGGAAGGACACAGCTCTAGATATACGGTCCACCCAGGAAGCACTAAAATGTACCAAGATTTGAAAGAGTACTACTGGTGGC
This sequence comes from Apium graveolens, assembly GCF_009905375.1. Classification (NCBI taxonomy): domain Eukaryota; kingdom Viridiplantae; phylum Streptophyta; class Magnoliopsida; order Apiales; family Apiaceae; genus Apium; species Apium graveolens. Next base: position 54,886,687 of record NC_133654.1, on the reverse strand, counting down.
CTAACATGAAGAAGGATGTAGCGGAGTGGGTCAGTAAGTGTATGACCTGTCAGAGAGTAAAGGCAGAACACCAGCGACCAAGCGGACTCTTGCAACCCTTAGAAATTCTGATGTGGAAATGGGAGCAGATAGCTATGGATTTTGTGGTAGGATTACCCCGAACTAAGACTAACCATGATGTAATATGGGTAATTGTAGACCGACTAAGCAAGTCAGCGCACTTTCTCCCAATCAAGGAAACCTACACAGTGGATAGATTAGCGGAGCTATACATTAAAGAAATTGTGGTAAGGCATGAAGTGCCAGTAGCTATCGTATCTGACCGAGATCCTCGATTCAACTCCAGATTTTGGAGGAGCTTTCAGGAATGCCTAGGAACCAAACTAAACATGAGCACCGCTTACCATCCGCAAACAGATGGACAAAGTGAGCGAACCATCCAGACATTGGAGGACATGTTGAGAATGTGTGTAATTGATTTTAAGGGTTCTTGGGATGAACACCTGTCTTTGATAGAGTTTGCTTACAACAATAGTCATCATGCGAGTATCGGAATGCCCCCATACGAGGCGTTGTATGGCCGAAGGTGTCGTTCGCCCTTGTATTGGGATGAAATTGGTGAGAGAAAGTTACTAGGTCCCGACTTGGTGCAAAGGACAAGGCACATAGTTCAATTAGTCAGAGGACGCATAACAGCAGCCCAACACCGACAGCGTAAATACGCCGATCTGGCACGGAAGGACAGAGAGTATGAAGTGGGTGACCAGGTGATTCTGAAAGTGTCACCATGGAAAGGATTGATGAGATTTGGGAAGAAGGGGAAGCTGAGGCCCCGTTATATTGGACCTTTCGAGATTCTAAGACGGATAGGACCCGTGGCATACGAGTTAGCTTTACCTCCAAATCTTCAGCAGGTCCATAATTTTTTTCATGTATCAATGTTGAGGAAGTATAATGCGGATGCCAAACATATAGTGGAGCATGAGCAAGTGGACCTTCAACCAGATATGTCCTATGTTGAGCAGCCAGTCGAAATCATTAACCGAAAAGAGCAAGTACTCCGGAACAAGAGTGTCAATCTAGTCAGAGTCTTATGGAGGCATCACAACGTCGAGGAGTCGACTTGGGAATTAGAGAGTCACATGCAAGAAAAGTACCCCCATCTATTTGTGGATTGATTCCGGGATGGAATCCTTTTAAGGGGGGGAGACTATAAGAACCCTGATTTTTTTTGTAATATTTTAAAACTTCTGTGAATAGTAACTTGAGCTGATTAAGTAATACATATGGGGATCATCATAAAATGAATAGTGGAATTTTGAGAATCCGAGATCATATTCTTGTTTATCGAGGAAAATAAGTGAATGTAAAAGCCGACGGAATTCGAAGATTTACGATTATACTACGTTTTTTTCGTATCCGTAAAGAATGGCGTAGAACCGGGAATACTACATGAAATAAATAATATATCAAGGTGTTTCTATGATCAAGATAAGGAATGAAATTGGTTATAGTATTATAAGCGATAAAAGAAATCGCTACGAAACAAGTCGTTATACGTGGAAACTATCGGAATGGAACGACGATTGCGTTTACGATAAATAAAGGAATGAGAAATTAAATCCCATACAAGTTGGCCATGCATAACCAAGTCCTAACTAGTAGTTAGGAGTGTAACTAGATGATTAGAAGTTAACTAGAATAGTTAGTGGAATAGTGTTGAATAGTGATGGGAGACAAACAAGTACACAAGCCATACTTCTCCCTTTTCTCACTTCATCACACAATCAAACCAACCTATACCTTTGCCAAATTATTGTCAAATCTGCTGCATACATCCCATATATTCATTATACACTCCCACACTTCATCCACAAAAGAAAACAACCCTCTTTTCCCTCACTTAAAGCTCTCCCATTTTACATTCCAGCAGTTCGGATTTTCTGAGCAAGGGAGAAAGAAAAATTCATAACTCAAAATGTACGCATTCAAATGTCATGAAATTTTTACCATAGCTTCTATATATCTTGGGTAAGATTCTTAACAAATTTCAGCCTCAAATTAGTGTTTTTCAATTTTATAAAAATGTTTGAATGAGGTGCTGAAAAGTAACTCCAAAATTCTAACTTGTTTCTTGGTTTTGTTTCTTAAGGATCTAGCCCTTCTAAGTGTTTTTCAAGCAAACCAAGCCCTAATCACCTTAGTACTAACCCTCCTAGTGCTCAATAAGGTATAACTTCCAACTCTTTAAAGTTTTAAGGGTGGGTTTAAGAGTTATTTATGATGTAGTGTCAAGATCCAAGAGTTTGTGTATGTGTAAGGTTGTTTTACTCATATTCTTGCTAAGTACTTGAGTTTTTGAGTTGTGATGCTTGTATTTGATGATAGATAAAGTATATAAGGTGTATGTGGGTGGATCTTGAGTAGTAAGAAGTGTTGTGTTGGTCATAAGTAGTGATTGTGTCAAGAACAAGTAGTAGAAATGGAATATGGAGCCTATTGCACTTGGTCTGCCTTCTGCAGTGTATTCGGCCATGTAAATATTTGAAATTTGTGAGTCACTGGCCATGACTGGGTAGATCTTGATTTGTAGTTTCTGTACATGTGTGGATCGTCACGAGGGGATTTACGGTTTAAAAGTTATGATCGTTTTAGTGTAGAGCGTTCATACGAAAAGCCAACTGCGCATAGGCCACTTGCTTAATAATTTTGAAAGGCTAAAAATGATTTCGAAAATTTGGAAAAATCATGATAATTAAATAATGCAGCAAGGAAGACTGTAAAAAAAGAATTTTAAGAAAATATTAATTTTTCGATTTTATAAAAATGTTTTAGTAAAGCGAATCGATAATCGCGTACTAACTAAGATCGTTGGTTATTGATTTTAGATCGCCAACAAAAGCCCCGAGACCATACCACTCCTAGCACTCGAGGCAAGTTTACGAAACCCTAACACAAATTATCCGTGCTATATATACTTTTGTGATATTGATGCCATGATTTATAATTCGAAAATATATGCTTGTCTGTGATATCAATACATTCCAATTATGTGATTATTTACGGAGACGAACTTCGTTTTATACGAGTATGAGAAATTGAAACGTAATTTTAATATAATACAAGATAGTGGGAGTCGGAGATAGTTTTAGATCAATTTAATCCCGGAACGAGCCGGACGCGGAAAATTTCGATTTCAATAAATAAAGTACTTTCGCGTAACATACATATCAAACGAGCGATTGAGATTTGATTTATAACTAAAAGAGGTAATCGAATACTCACTCAAGGGATATCCTACTTGACTATTTATTTATAAGTAATACCTAAAGAGTTACTAAAATATCCGGAAAATACTTAAAGTAATATTGAAAAGTTTTTAAATCAATTCACTCTATCTAAAACGTATGTAACCATTCGAAGGATAATTATAAGATGTCGAATCCCGTCTTAAGTATTTAATTAAGATTTTTATCAATTCATTGAACCTTATTAAGAAACATTTTGTACTTAAGGTTTTATCAATTCATTGGACCCTTCTTAAAAATATTATGAGACCGTAAATATTTAATATTACGTACCTCAAAAAAAAAAATAGACATAGTTCCCAAGGATACTTTCTAAATTATTCAAAATTTCTCGGAAGAGATCAATCATCTGAAACTTATCAAAACCTTAGGGAACTTAGTCTAGAAGCATGAAGGTTTTGCTTCCTCGCTCAATGAAAAACAAGTGAACAATATATGTAAAACTCTACTACGGTTAAGGGTAGAAAACGATTTTAAATTCAAAACTCCGACAACTCCCAAGAATCAATTGTAATAAAAGTGACCGATAAATTACCTTGTTTAAAGGTCAACTGAGAACGATCTATTCCTTCGATAAAGGATTTTATGTAAATGATATAATTGTTTTGGGACTGGAATGTGGCTTACCCGGCACGGAGAGGTATCGGGTAGTGACCAAGCGCGGAGTGGCGCAGTATACAGTTATGTGGTCTCTGTGACCATTGACTTTCGGACTTGCACGGAAATGGGCAACCATCGTGTAATGTCTTGATAAGCCCAAAGGCGGCTAGGTTTGTATTCCTTCTACTAGTAGAGAAAATTTCGTATTCGGCTGATCACCGGTACGTGGTTTATTCCAGTATAGTCCCTTCCTCCACTTTGGATAAATTGTTGTGAAACCTACAACAGAAGGCCGATAAGGCTGAGTTTTAAATAAGGATGTTGATGTACATATATCACATCCATATGAGAATCCTGGTTCAAGCATCATATTGAGATTTTGAGATAAAATGAGTACGAGTATAAGCCGATTAAACTGATACAGTTAAAGTTGAGTTTTTTATAAAATTGACAAGCATATAAACTTTTAGAAACCTTCGTTATACAATGCCTAATGGTTGTTTTTCCCTAAATGATTATATTGAGATAATGGATATCTATATCTTGCTGAGCATTAGTGCTCACTCTTGCTTTTATAAATATCATATCACAACAGATTACCAGCATGGCCCGAACCAGGATGACTGCCCGCAAACGGGTAGGGGACGTCCGTGAGTACCGTAGACTGTTCGTCCGCCAGCCACCTCAGGTAGACGAATAGAGATAGTTTCCTTTTGAGTACTTGAACCAAGACTATTTGTGACCCGAGTCAGTCTCATGTAGAGCTGTTCTCGGCATTCACTCTTTTGAGATAATTTCCTTTGGTCTGTAATAACTTAAATACTTTAACGTTAATTTAGTAATGTTTCTGAGCATATAACCTGTGTGTGTGTGAGTTTGGTTAAAAGGTCGAGTAATGATGTGAAAAGAGGATTAATTATTTATTAGTCAATATTAAGTGATCGTAACGACCCGAATTCCCGACCTTGAATTTGGGGGTGTTACACAAAAGGTAAACGGATAGAGAATGAGAAATAAGGAAGATTGATGGTGAAAATTTGATTTCCAACTAGAATTATGCTTTGTATTTAAGAGAGGGAGAAAAAGAGAGAGTATGAGAGAGAGAGCCGAGAGGGAGAGAGTTCGTGAGTGAGAGAAGAGAGAAAAGAGAGAAACATGAGAAAGGAGAGATGTGGGGAGGAAGAGAAAGAAAAAGGGAAGGGTGTGCTCTCTTTTATAGCCACCAAGGATGCCATTTTGGTAATTTGAAATTTAAATTCATAATTTTCTTTTATGCTTAAATCAAAAACAAATTTGATTGACAGATAATTTATTTAGAAAAGATGAAAATACCATGAATATCATTTTTAGAATATATATCTTGAAATTAGCTTTCCAACCGTATTTTTAAAATATTTTTTCGAGGGTACGGTTGATTTATTATGAATTTTACAAGATTGTGCTCAAAATAGAACTATAATTGGATAAAATCATTTTAAAATACACCGATCATGAAATAAATCCATCTATTATTTTTGTAAAGTCTTTAGGACTATTTTCAAGATAACAAAACAAATTTCACACCTAGAACATACTCGGATAATTTTATAAAAATATTTAAAGGTTCAATAAACCTTATTTTAAATCAAATAAATCCCTTAAAATCATTTAAAAATCAACAGAGCACATAATCAAGCATATTTTCAAGCAATAGACCGTATTCACATATCACGACTCATATTCGATCACACAATTTCCCTTTTTATTATTATTATTCCCCTTTTCGCGTAACGGGTCACGTTGTGCTTGACGGCCCGACGCTAAGCGTTTCGATTACGCTTTATAATCAATCCTTTATATAGCTGACACGTCACTGGAATATAACACTTACTTAAACATTTCCATTTCACATAACAACACATAGTTCACATTTAAATACTTTTAATCTCTTTTAAAATGGGTCCCGTTACCTGAGCCCCTAAGCTGACTCATCAAACTGGAACACATCATTTTACGTTCCTAGTTACTCATATACAATAAAGACAATTAACCAATAAAATTGTTTAACCCTTTATTTAATCACATAATTTATAATTACACCATAGAATTATACTTTATTCTCTTAAGTATGTCGCGAATTTCCCAGTCGCTATAGACAACCTGGTTCACTCCCTAGTGACACAGAAGTTCCAGGAAAGAAGGAAGCAAAAGAGCAGGTTAAGGCAATTACATTAAGGTCTGGGAAGGTTGTAAATCAAGAAAAAGCTCATGTTCCAGAATCTGAAGATGTGGTTGAAGAAGAAATGCATAAGGAAGCAGAAGTGGAACCAAGGAAGAAAACCGGGGAGAAACACTCCTCCTGAGGGTAATACCGGGGAGAAACAGATCTATCCTCCACCTCATTTTCCTAAGAGGCTGAAGAAGCAGAAGTTGGATAAGCAGTTTGCGAAGTTTCTGGAGGTGTTTAAGAAACTTCATATTAACATAGCTTTCGCTAAAGCTCTTGAATAGATGCCTAGCTATACGAAGTTTATGAATGGTATTCTCTCTCAGAAAGTGAAGCTAGATGACTTAGAGACCGTAGCTCTCACGGAGGAATATAGTGTTGTGCTGCAACAGAAGTTTCCTCTGAAGCTTAAAGATCCTAAAAGCTTCACTATTCCTTGCACCATCGGAAAAGTGTCATTCGAAAAATGCTTATGTGACTTGGGAGCTAGCATCAATCTGATGCCTTCTTCTATCTTCAAGAAGTTGGACTTACCTTATCCAAAGCCTACTTATATGACCTTGCAGTTGGCCAATCATTCTATTACATATCCACGAGGCATTGTGGAGGATGTCTTGATCAAAGTGGAAAAATTCATCTTTCCTGCTGACTTTGTAATTCTTGATTTCGAGGAGGATAAGAAGATTCCCATAATCTTTGGAAGACCATTCTTGGCTACGGGCCGAACCTTGATTGATGTGCAGAAGGGTGAGCTCATAATGCGACTACTGGATCAGGATGTGACTTTTAATATGTTGAATGCCATGAAATTCCCCTCTGATAATGAGGAGTGCTTAAAAGTGGAATTGGTCGATTCTTTGATTACTTCATAACTTGATCAAATGCTAAGGGTCTGATGCCATAGAAAAGGCCTTGTTGGGAAATTCAGATAGTGAAGATGATGAAGGTGATGAGAAGTTACAATATTTGAATGCTTCTCCTTGGAAGCGAAGGCTGGATATGCCGTTTGAATCTCTTGGATTGGATTAGCTGAAAAATTCTCCAAAGCACCTCAAGCCATCTATTGAGGAAGCTCCTACACTTGAGCTTAAACCATTGCCTGAACACTTAAGGTATGCTTTTTTAGGTGATGCATCTATTTTTTATGTTATTATTGCATCTGACCTTTCAGGTAGTGATGAGAAAATGCTCTTGAGAATTATGAGAGAGTTCAAATTGAAAATTAGATGGACTATAGCAGATATCAAGGGAATCATCCCTTCTTATTGCATGCATAAAATTCTGCTTGAGGAAGGTAGAAAGCCTATTGTTGAGCAACAGAGAAGGCTTAATCCAATCATGAAAGAAGTTGTGAAGAAGGAAATTCTCAACTGGCTAGATGCAGGGATTATCTATCCTATTTCTGACAATTCTTAGGTGAGTCCAGTTCAGTGTGTGTCGAAGAAAGGAGGCATCACAGTGGTTGCTAATGAGAAGAATGAGCTCATTCCTACTCGAACAGTCATGGGGTGGAGAGTTTGCATGGATTATATGAAGCTGAACAAAGCCACGAGGAAGGATCACTTCCCTCTTTCTTTTATTGATCAGATGCTTGACAGGTTGGCTAGGCATGAGTACTATTATCTTCTTAATGGCTATTTGGGTTATAATCAGATTTGCATCACTTTAGAAGATCAGGAAAAGATTACCTTCACTTATCCATTTGGTACTTTTTCCTTCAGAAGAGTTTCTTTTGGGTTTTGTGGTGCACCTTCCACATTTCAGAGATGTATGATGGCTATTTTCTCTAACATGATTAGAAAGAATGCAGAGGTATTTATGGATGATTTCTCTGTGTTCGGTGATTCTTTTAACGAGTGCTTACAAACTCTTGGCGCCGTTCTTAAAAGGTGTGTTGAGACCAATCTGGTTCTCAATTGGGAGAAATGTCACTTTATGGTACAATAGGGCATCATTCTTGGGCACAAGGTCTCTAGTAAAGGTCGTGAGGTGGACAAAGCTAAGGTGGGGGTCAATGAAAATCTTCCTCGACCAATTTCAGTTAAGGGAGTCCGCAGATTTCTTGGCCATGCGGGTTTTTATAGGCGGTTCATCAAAAACTTCTCTAAAATTTCTGAACCCTTTTTCAATCTTCTAGAGAAAGATGTTCCTTTTAAGTTTGATGACGAGTGCCTAACTACTTTTGAGAACTTAAAGAAGAATTTGATTACGACACCTTTCATAACTGCACCTAATTGGAATGAACCTTTTGAAATGATGTGCGATGCAAGTGACTATACAGTTGGAGCAGTTCTTGGGCAGAGGAAGAACAATATATTCATGTGGTCTACAATAATATTAAGACCCTCAATGTGCACAACTAAACTATACTACTACTGAGAAAGAACCCTTAGCTATTTTCTACGGTTTTGAGAAGTTTCGATCTTATTTGCTTGGGACAAAGGTGACAGTTTTCACTGATCACACTGATATTCTCTATCTTGTCTCGAAGAAGGACTCGAAGCCTAGATTGATTCGATGGGTTCTTGTGCTTCAGGAGTTTGAGTTGGAGATGACAGATAGAAAAGGTACTGAGAATCAATAACTTGATTATCTCTCTCGTTTAGAAGATCCGAGCATGACTTCACAGGATAAAATATTGATTAATGAGTCTTTTCCCGATGAGCAGTTGTTTGGGGTGCAAGAAGAAGAACCATGATTCGCAGACATTGTGAACTACCTTGCGAGCAATATTATCCTCCGGAATTACCTTCTGCTCAAAGGAAGAAGTTTCTTCATGAAGTGAAGTGGTACATGTGGGATGAGCCATTTTTTTTAGGCAAGGAGCTGACCAAATCATCAGGAGGTGTATTTCGTACAGCGAGACAAAGGGTATTTTGCGAGACTGTCATTCGACTGTTTATGGAGGCAACTACGGTGGAGAGAAGACAGCAGCTCGTATCCTTCAAGCGGGATTCTTCTAGCCTACATTGTTTAAGGATGCACATCAGTTCATTTTGAAGTGTGATCGCTGCCAGCGTGTGGGTAATATGTCCAAGAGGGATGAGATGTGTCTTAATGTGCTTCTCGAGGTTGAAGTCTTCGATGTTTGGGGAATTGAATTAATGGGGCCATTTGTCTCATCTTTCAATAATCAGTATATCTTGTTGGCGGTTGATTATGTGTCGAAATGGGTGGAAGTCAAATCTTTTTCGATGAATGATGCAAAGGTAGTGATTAATTTTCTTCACAAACAGATATTTACAAGATTTGGGACTCCAAGAGTCATAATTAGTGACGAGGGATCACATTTCTGCAATCACAAGTTCACTACTATGATGCAGCGATATAAGGTGAATCATCGCATTGTTACAACCTACCATCCTCAGACTAATGGTCAAGCTAAGGTGTCTAACAAGGAGATCAAGTGTTTTCTAGAGAAAGTTGTATGTCCATCAAGGAAGGATTGGCCTTTGAAGCTGGATGGAGCTGTTTGGGCGTATCAAACAGCATATAAGACTCCGCTAGGCATGTCACCGTTTCAGTTGGTTTATGGTAAGGATTGTTATTTGCCTGTGGAGCTCGAGCATAAAGTATATTGGGCTTTGAAGAAGTTGAACCTTGATATGGATGCAGCTGGTAAGAAAATGATGCTTCAATTGAATGAACTCGATGAGTTTCAACTTCAAGCTTATGAGAACAACAAAATGTATAAGAAGAAAGTCAAGATATGGCATGATAGGGTTCTTGTGCTCAAATTATTTGTGTCGGGGCAACAAGTTCTTTTCTTCAACTCTCATCTCCGTCTTTATCCTGGAAAATTGAAGTCGAGGTGGTCAGGGTCGTTTGTTATCAAAAATGTGTTTCCACATGGAGCGGTGGAGATTTTTAAGAATGATCCAAGCTAAGCGTTCAAGGTGAATGGACAGAGGTTGAAGCATTACTGTGGAGATACGGCAAACCGTGAGGTGGTTAGTGTCATTTTATTGTCCACTTGATCTCGGAAATTCTACGTCAAGCTAACGACGTAAACCAAGAGCTTCTTGGGAGGCAACCCAAGTTTGTTGTACATTAGTAGATAGAGGAAAAGGAAAACAAGAAGAAAACTATAAAAAATAAGAAAAAAAATTCAGTGTTAACTGGAAGCACGGCGCGCCCGCGCTGGAGAGCTGGGCGGCATGGAGACATCAGTTTGGTGAGGCCGGTCCTTCACGACAGCAGTAGCAGGAAGTAGATGACAGTGCTGGCTTGGGTTCAGCGCAGTATAGGCGCTTGATAAGGAGCATGGATGCGATGCATGACATCCATAGTAGGTTTGTACATGATCTCACCCAGGCATTGGGGACTGCATTCAGAGCCACAAGAGTTGATATCCAGTGGTCAATTTTAGGTGAGGAATCTCTGTACCCGCCTCCTAACACTTCTGATACTCTACCCGTTAAGGGTGATGATCCTAATTCCGAGTAGGTATGCCTGATTCCTTACTATTACCTTCACTGAGGACAGTGAATATTTTAAGTTTTGGGATGGTAGTTAAGGAATATGTTTGTGTGAGTCCATATAGTTGCATATTCATGATAGTTTAGTTCATATAGTTGCATATTTGCCATGTAGTAGTTTTTTATTTTGCATATAGTATGTTGCATATAGTTGCATGTGCATTACAACATGATCCCTTAAGTTTACTTTTCCGGAGTTGTGATATTGATGCTAGTGTACTGATGTCGTGAATAGTGATGTTAAGTCTTATCGAGTTGGTTTACATGCTAGAAATAAAATATAATCACTTAGTCTTATAGGTTTCTTGCGTGCTAGATCATGGTCATGGTTTGTTGTTTGTCGAGGTTTAATCACTTGTTTATATTTAGAATTTAGGATATTCTCTTAATGGTAATATAACATGGATACTTAAAAATTGGAGAAAATATTGGATTTCATTGCTAGTTGTTGTGGCTAGGTGTCAAATGCCTAGTAGCAGGCTAATTTAATATGAGTAGTCTAGTGTTGAACGAGATGGAGCGAAACGCACTCGTTCAGAAATCATGTGAAAAAAATGAAAAAGAGAAAAAAAAAGATGTGTTGATGCATAATTGATCACGAGTGGGCTCTTTAATACTCGAGTTATTAAGTTCTTAGGGGACTTTGTGCCTAGTGACCTGAGGCTTTTATAGTCTGGGGTCCACTAACCTAACGCTCGCTACATGGGTATTATTGCATAAGTCTTTTGTGGACCTCATTAATTGCACAATTAAATGAGCATATTTATGATTATTTATGTATTATAAATAAAAGCATGAATCCGTGTAATAACTCCGATAATAAAATTGAAGTGTTGTTAGTCATTTTGAGTTTAGATTTTATTCTATTTATAACCTTGTGATTGCCTTGATGAGTAGTTAGTCATGAATATTGATCTAGTTGCGATAGTATATCTGTTAAGCAATTGCACATACCCACATACATGTTTGGCTTATAAGTTGATTTGTAGGATTTAATTGATCTTTGTGCGAATAACTGCATTTATTGAGATGTTGCTCGCTGGTTGTTTTAGTTAATCTGAGGGGATCGTTGCATTCATGTAGTTGCATTCATGCATCTTTATTTCTTGTTCTTTGAGTCTGTTTATCCTTGAGGAAAAGCATCGGTTTGTTAGTGTTTGTGACCTAGAGACAACACTATGATGTTTTAGCTTAAGATATTAGGATTATTAATGTTTATGTTCTATCGATTATTCCCTTTATAATTTATTAATTCTTAATTTACTGCGATATAAATGTTAGATTAATAAATGTCCTTTGAATATGATATACAATTCTATATCTCTAAGTACGTGACTTAGAAATGAGATTATGAGAATAATATCAATATTCCTAAAGGTCCCTAGTCGAGTATTATTATTAAGGGACAATGATAATGTATTAAGACTGGTGTGTTTGTTGATTGATGATCACATCCCATTGCTCATAGGTATAGTGATACTAAAGTCAAAAACACAGGCAGATGTATATGTACATGGTGCTGGACAGACCCAATGTGAGATTCTACATGTCTGTTGTGTCATAAGTAATTCTCACAATGATAATGATGTAATGGTCCTTAGACCTGAAGTCATTTTAGTTCTATACAAGAATTAATATACATTGATTCCATTAAAAGTTATCCTTGACTGGGTAATGATAAAAGTGGACATTGGGTATATTATGAATCGTATGAGAAATATGAATGATCTAGATGGGATTTAACCCTCCTATTTTAGGAGTGATATTATTGGCCTCTTGTGTGAGCTAGACTATGAAATACGTGGCCAGGCACAAATGTTAATTTGATATGATAGTCTACTCATTGATCAAGGAAACCTGGATTAAATATTGATGAGGATGACACATTACATGCCTCTAGTTTAATCTAAAATATTTGGTTGAAGGAATTATATTACATTGTACATTATTCACAAAAGGTTAAGTCGATCACTGACTGAATTATTATTACTTGGGTAGCAATGATGTATTACTAGATGCCGCTCATTGTTTACGATTTTAAACTAGATTTAAAATTCGTTGCCAACGTAATAATAACCTATAGGGTCACACACAAAGAATGCTTGAAGGATTATTTTATTTAAATTGGATTTCAATTATATTAAAGTAATTCAAATTATTCATAATATTAATTAAGCATGACTTAATTTTATTAGATAAATATTGATATTCGAATTTACGAATATTAATTATGAAATTTATTTGTTAAATAATTAAGTGTGACTTAATTATTATACAAATAGAAATTTTGAATTAATAATAATTCCTAATTAGTTAAGAGTTATAATTCTTATTATACTCTCTATATAATATCTCTTGTATGGCTGATTTTGCAAGTAAGACTTTTACTAAAACCCTATCCACCAAGAGAGAAGATGGAGAGAGAAAGAAGAAATGAGTTTTTGCTAGTATGTTAGATATATTTGTGATGTCATGCTAATAATGATTTGTGTTTAGTTTTCAGATCTTGACTAACAGGACAAATCAGGACTTAACTGGAAATCAGTACTTATACTGAAGTCAGAACTTAAGATATCAGAACTTAAGTTATCAGAACTTAAGATATCAGAAGATATTCATCAGGAGATAATATCAGGACTTAAGAAGACTTTCAGATAAGGAAGGCGGTTGATTGAAAGGAAAGAAGATTAAGACTAACACAAGAAGAGATATGCATGGAGAATAATTCTATGAAGAATAGAAGACTTGGAGGAAAAGATAACTAATTGATATATTTTAGGATGCAGAGTTATATTCGATATCAATTAGAGATTATCTTATAACTGTGTGGTATATAAACACAGCATAGGGTTTACACTAGATGTGTAAATCATTATCGAGAATATTATTTATTGTAACCCTAGCAGCTCTCGTGATATTTTTTCATCACTGAGAGAGAACGGTTCCATTGCAATACTGTTTTATTAATAAGATTATTCTGTGTTTCATACTTGTGTTCTTAATTCGATTTGATTGTAGTATACACTGTATTCAACCCCCTTCTATAGTGTGTGTGACATAACAAGTGGTATCAGAGCCAATATGTTAACACATATACAGTATAGATCCCAAACAATCATGTCTGAAGAAGAACAAACTCCAACTAAGCCCACCAAAACTGAAGAAACTCCAAAGACTCAAATCCACAGTCGATATGAGACTATTAGGGTTCCCATGCTGAGACCTTCTGAGTATCCCATATGGAAAGTGAGGATGGCGATATTTCTGGAAGCTACAGATCCAGAATACCTTGACAGAATTAATGAAGGACCACATAAGCCAACCAAACTCTCTGTTGTAGTTGCAGATCAACCACCAAAGACCGTGCCAAAGGAGAAAAGTGAGTATACAGCTGAAGATATCTCATTAATTGCCAAGGATGTAAAGGTAAGGCATTTGCTGCTTAGTGCCATTGATAATGTTATGTCAAACAGGGTAATTAACTGGAAGAATGCAAAGGAGATATGGGATGCCTTGGAAATAAGATGCCAGGGAACTGATACAATTAAGAAGAACAGGAGAACTATACTCACTCAAGAGTATGAGCACTTCGACTCAAAACTTGAGAGTCATTAACTGGTTTATATGACAGATTTGTCAAACTCTTGAATGATCTGTCACTGGTGGATAAGGAATATGATCTTGAAGATACTAATCTTAAATTCCTTTTAGCTCTTCCTGAAAGTTGGGATGTGAAGGCAACTACTATAAGAGACAACTATGCTCTTGATGAAACTACTCTTGACGAAATTTATGGTATGCTCAAAAATCATGAACTTGAGATGGATCAAAGAAAAAAGAGGCATGGGATAAAGTCAAGAACAGTTGCTCTTAAGGCTGAGGAGGAATCCCCCAAAGTGGCTGCCTCAAAGAAAGGCAAAGGAAAGGCTCTCATCACAAAGTCTAATTCAGATTCATCAAGTTCTGATGATGATGATGATGAGGATTCAGAAACTGAAAGTCTTTTTGAGATGGATGCTGATGAAGAGATGATGAGATTGTGTGCTCTTATGGTGAAGGGCATCACAAAGATAGCCTTCTGGAAATTCAGAAGGGGAAAGAAGTTTCCCAGGAAAAGTGGAAGTTCTGATAAGAAGGGATTCAGAAAATCTAAAAGCAAAGCAGGAAAGTCTGACAGAGGAGATTACTCAAATGTTAAATGCTACAATTATGGTGAGAAAGGCCGCATATCTCCTGATTTCGAGAAAGGAAAAGGTGACAAAGGCAAGGCACTTGTCACAAAGAAGAAAAGTTGGACAGACACTTTAGATTCTAAAAATGAGGTGAACTATGCCTTGATGGCAAATGCTAATAGCAGTTCTGAAGCTGCTGAGTTAAAGGTACCTCAAATAACTTATGTTTTTCATACTGATGATATTACTGAGTTGAGATCTTATCTTAAAACCATATTCATTAGCTATAGAGATTAGACTTTAACATGTGATAGGTTAACTTCTGAAAATCTGGTTTTTAAGAAAATGAATGACTACTTAGAAAAGGAGTTAGTTATGTTCCATCAAATTCAGAAAGAAAGAGATGATTCTTTTTATGTTAGAGATGAAGTGCTAAAATTGAATCAATCTCTAAAAACTGAGTTAGAAAAGGAAACAAAGATTATCAGGACTTGGACTAACTCTGGCAGACCAACTCAAAATTTGCTCATTAGTGGAAACTGGAAAGAGGGCTTAGGTTATGGAGATGATTAAAGTGAAATAGGAACTGAACAAATTAAGCCAATTATTGTTAAACAGACTACTAAGCCAAAGGTAAATCCTGTTAAGTTTGTAGCTAAAACTATAAAGTCTGATTCTAAAAAGATGAAAGATATTGAGACAGAAGTTAAGGCAGAGTCAACTTCTGACAAATTAAAACAGGATAAACCAGCTGAAGTTAACATAGGCTTAATGACAAAGAAGCAGCTTAAGTATAAGCTGAAAGAGATTAAGAATGTAAACAAGGTAGAGCCACCTAGGAAAAATAGAAATGGAAAGGTGATAAGTGGCATTTTATACCACTTAGAACGTCTTAAAATGGCTTAAATTGGTGTCTTGAAATCAAGTATTTTGTGTATTTGATGCGTTTTCTAGTGTTTATGCATTTCAGAGTATTAGTTGCATTTCGGAGGAGGAATCATCAAGAATAAGCCTTGGCATGTGTTCACCATTGAGAGAGGAAAAGAACGGGCAGATTACGGCGAAGAAATGGAGCAAACCTGGAATTTTTCCAGTAGGGTCCTGCGCGCCCGCGCAGCAAATGCTGAGCGGCCGTGTAGCAGCCTTGCACGCCCGCGCAGAAATGCTGAGCGGCCGCGCAGGGTCGGGGAAAAAGATATATTATTTTAGACTTCTACTTCTGTTTCGCTTCCAACTTCTATGTAATCTGAGTTTTATGGGACTATTATATAGGTAGATTTGAGACGTTTTTCACAGAGTATTAAGAGGAGATTATGTTTTAGATTGTGTTTTGCAAGAAGCGAAGGAGATAAGGAAGAAGACCGATTTAGCACACTACAGCGAAGAGGAAGCATATATTCTTGTGATTCTTGTTTCGTTGTAACGTTGGATGCTAGTTTTCTTGCTTTGACTTATTTACTCTTGTGACGTACTCTGTTTAAATATAATCAGTTTAGTTATTATTTTCTTGTGTTTGTTTATCATGATTTCATATGAACCCATGATGGCGATAAGTTCTATTATGGGATAATCGTGATCATGGGGTTGCAACGGATTTATTATGGAATTCTTTAGTTAATTGTTTAATACTTTAGTATGTGATGATTGCATGATATCTAGTATTGGTTGTGCGTATTCGTCTTATGTGCGTCGCGAACATATAAGATAGGGTGTTAATCTTTTGTGAAGCGACGGTGGATCTTGAGATTTAGAACTTGCCATGCTAGCATAGGTTCATGTACGTTGTGCATGATTAGTGGGTAACTCTAACAGTTTTATTTGCCCTATGTAATCAAAAAGGGATAACTTGTGCTTAAATCGTTGTGTTGTCAATTTCTGTAGACATATAGGAACTCAACATAATTGATGACTATTCAACTTCTATCTTAATTGTGGATGTTTGGTAGAATGGTATTAGTACAATGAAAGTTGGCTTTTATCAGTTTCGTGTTATTCGATTAATATCATCACTGTCACATGCTAAAGGTAATAACTATGGCTATAGAAGGAAGTAATAATGAAGTTGTGATCTCATGAGTGTTTTATTATTGATAAATTGAAGTGTTAGTTAAGTGGTTAATTAAGTAGTTAATTATAGTTAATATTTAATCAACAATTTTAAGTGTTATTATCTTAACATTGAGAAGTAGTCATACATTGGTGAGTGAGTTAAATTAGACAATAAATTAGTCTGAGTCTCTGAGGGAACGAACTAGAAAGTATTCTATATTACTTGCAAACGCGTATACTTGCATGAATATTAGTGCGTGATTTCGCCCTAACAAGTTTTTGGCGCCGCTGCCGGGGACTCGGCGTATTTGTTTAGTTTATGTACTTACCATCATTGGTCATTAGGACTCAGTGATTAGGACGTAGTAGTTAATTACTCTTTTCGGTTGTGTTTCAGGTACTTTAGCAAGCGTTTATGCAAACTCGTTCTCGTGCTCGCAAGAGGACCTTAGATACAGCTGAGGAGAAAGACGAAGTTCTTGATACACTGGAGAAGTTAGATTTTGAGGATTCGGATTCAGGAACTGAGCAGAAAGAACCAGTAAACATGGGAGATCGTATTGTTCAAGTTGATCCAGCTCTTATGGATTTTTCTCGGCCTAAAATTGATGACATTCAGTCAAGCATCCTTCATCCGGCTATTCAAGCTAACACCTTTGAAATCAAGCCGGGCACTATTCAGATGGTGCAGAATTCTGTTTCTTTTGGAGGAGCGGCAATTGAAGACCCCAACATGCACATAAGGAATTTTGTCGAGATCTGCAGCACTTTTAAGTATAATGGCGTGACTGATGAGGCTATCAAGTTGAGGCTCTTCCCATTCTCACTGAGGGATAAGGCTAAAGACTGGTTACATTCTGAACCAGCTGGGTCCATCACTACGTGGCAAGATCTTGCGCAAAAGTTTCTGGTGAAGTTTTATCCAATGGCAAAGACTGCTGCTATGAGGAGTGCTCTTACTCAGTTTGTGCAGCAACCTACAGAATCTATGTGCGAGGCTTGGGAACGCTACAAGGAAATGTTGAGAAAATGTCCACATCATGGAATGCCGGATTGGATGGTAATCACTGGTTTTTATAATGGTTTGGGGGCCCAATCTCGGCCCATGCTCGATGCAGCAGCTGGAGGCGCCTTATGGGCTAAAAGCTATACTGAGGCGTATAATCTTATCGAGACGATGGCTGCAAATGAGCATCAAAACCCAACTCAGAGGATGACGTCAGGCAAGGTAGCAGGTATTCTGGAAGTTGATGCAGCCACCGCTATTGCAGCCCAGCTCCAAGCGCTATCAATGAAGGTTGATTCTTTGGCTACGTATGGAGTTAATAAAATAGCTATGGTTTGTGAGCTTTGTGCAGGTTCTCATGCTACGGATCAGTGTTCTCTTGTCAATGAATCTGTTCAGTATGTGAATAATTATCAGCGACAACAACAGCCTGTGCCAGCGACCTATCATCCTAACAACAGAAATCATCCAAATTTCAGCTGGGGGAATAATCAGAATGCTATTCAGCCACCATATCAGCAAGGAGTGAGTAAACAGTTTAACCCACCTGGATTCCAGCAACCACGGCAGTATGCTACAAGGCAATCATATCCTCAACAGGGAAGTGCAGCTGCACCTACTAGTGCTGATTTTGAGGAACTTAAGCTATTGTGCAAGAGTCAGGCGGTTTCTATCAAGACCTTGGAAAATCAAATCGGTCAATTAGCCAATGCAGTGCTCAATCGTCAACCTGGCACTCTTCCCAGTGACATGGAAGTACCAGGCAGGAAGGAAGCTAAAGAGCAAGTCAAGGTTATTACCTTAAGGTCTGGAAAAGTAGTTGATGCTGAAAAGGCAAAAGAAGTCGAAGCTGAAGTTAGAGATGAAGAATTTAAGCAAAAGGAGAAAGCGGCGGAACCAAGGAAGACTACTATTGAACACACTCTGCCTGAGGCTAATACAGGGGAGAAACAGCTCTATCCTCCACCACCTTTTCCTAAGAGATTGCAGCAACAAAAGCTGGATAGACAGTTCGGGAAGTTTCTGGAGGTGTTCAAGAAACTCTACATCAATATACCTTTCGCTGAGGCTCTGGAACAAATGCCTAGTTATGCGAAGTTTATGAAGACTATTCTTTCAAGGAAGGTGAAACTGGATGACCTTGAAACCGTTGCTCTCACGGAAGAATGCAGCGCGGTTCTGCAACAAAAGTTACCACCAAAACTGAAAGATCCAGGAAGCTTCACCATTCCTTGCACCATTGGCAATCTAACTTTTGACAAGTGCCTTTGTGATTTGGGAGCAAGCATTAATCTGATGCCCTTGTCGATCTTTAAAAAGCTGGATCTGCCTGATCCAAAACCCACATACATGTCGCTACAATTGGCTGACCGTTCCATTACTTACCCAAGGGGCATAGTTGAGGATGTGCTCGTCAAGGTGGATAAGCTCTTCTTTCCTGCAGATTTTGTTATTCTGGATTTTGAGGAAGATAAGAAGATTCCCATAATCTTGGGGAGGCCTTTCTTGGCTACTGGCCGTACCTTGATAGATGTGCAAAAAGGGGAACTTACTATGCGGGTCCAAGATCAGGATGTGACCTTCAACGTATTCAAGGCAATGAAATTCCCTACAGAAGATGAGGAGTGCTTAAAAGTGGATGTGATTGATTCTTTGGTTACTTCGGAACTCGATCACATGCTAATGTCTGATGCATTGGAAAAGGCCTTAGTGGGGGAATTTGACAGTGATGATGAAGATAGCAACGAGCAATTACAATATCTGAACGCTTCTCCCTGGAAGCGAAAGCTGGATATACCATTTGAATCTCTTGGTACTTCTGACCTCAAGAACGCTGAAGGGAAGCTCAAACCATCAATAGAGGAAGCGCCTACCTTAGAGCTCAAACCATTACCTGAACACTTGAGGTATGCTTTTTTAGGTGATTCATCTACGTTACCTGTTATTATTTCAGCTGACCTTTCAGGTAGTGAGGAAGACAAGCTCTTAAGGATTTTGAGAGAATTCAAATCGGCTATAGGATGGACCATAGCAGACATCAAGGGGATAAGTCCTTCATATTATATGCATAAAATTCTGCTAGAGGAAGGAAGTAAGCCAACTGTGGAACAACAGCGAAGACTGAACCCGATCATGAAGGAGGTGGTGAAGAAAGAAATTCTGAAATGGCTAGATGCAGGCATCATTTATCCTATTTCTGACAGCTCGTGGGTGAGCCCCGTGCAATGTGTACCTAATAAAGGAGGTATCACTGTTGTCGCAAATGAAAAGAATGAGCTCATCCCTACTCGAACAGTTACAGGATGGAGAGTATGCATGGACTATAAAAAATTGAACAAAGCCACAAGGAAGGATCACTTCCCTCTTCCATTTATTGATCAAATGCTTGACAGATTGGCGGGACATGAGTATTTTTGTCTTCTGGATGGTTATTCCGGGTATAATCAGATTTGTATTGCACCAGAGGATTAGGAAAAGACTACCTTCACTTGTCCATTTGGCACATTTGCTTTTCGTAGAGTTTCGTTTGGGTTATGTGGCGCCCCGGCCACCTTTCAGAGATGTATGATGGCTATATTCTCTGACATGATTGGAAATAACGTCGAAGTGTTCATGGATGACTTCTCCGTCTTTGGACACTCATATGATGAATGTTTGAATAATCTGCGCGCCGTACTCAAAAGATGCGTGGAAACTAATTTGGTGCTTAATTGGGAGAAATGTCATTTTATGGTGCGTGAAGGCATTATCCTTGGGCATAAGTCTCTAGCAAAGGTCTGGAGGTGGACAAGGCCAAGGTGGGAGTCATTGAAAATCTTCCCCCACCTAATTCGGTGAAAGGAATCCGTAGTTTTCTCGGTCATGCGGGTTTTTATCGGCGATTCATCAAAGACTTTTCAAAGATATCTAAGCCGTTGTGCAATCTACTTGAGAAAGATGTGCCTTTCAAATTTGATGATGAATGTTTGGCAGCATTCGAGACTCTCAAGGAGAGTTTGATCACGGCACCAGTTATTACAGCACCAGATTGGACAGAACCGTTTGAGATGATGTGTGATGCGAGTGATTATGCGGTAGGTGCAGTTCTGGGACAGCGCAAGAAAAATCTCTTCCATGTGGTCTACTATGCGAGTAAGACTTTAAATGGGGCCCAATTGAACTACACCACTACTGAGAAGGAGCTTTTGGCTATAGTCTTTGGCTTTGAGAAATTTCGATCTTATCTGCTTGGTACGAAAGTGACAGTATTCACTGATCATGCAGCTATTCGCTATCTGGTTTCTAAGAAGGATTCGAAGCCGAGAGTCATTCGTTGGGTGCTTTTACTTCAAGAATTTGAGTTAGAGATCAAAGATAGAAAAGGTTCTGAGAATCAAGTAGCTAACCATCTCTCTAGGTTGGAGAATCCCGATTCTACTTCACAAGATAGGACGTTAATCAATGAATCTTTTCCGGATGAGCAGTTGTTTGCAATTCAGGAGGAAGAACCATGGTTTGCAGATATTGTAAACTATCTTGTCAGCAATATAATGCCTCCTAATTTGACATCCGCGCAAAAGAAGAAGTTTCTGCATGAGGTGAAGTGGTATATGTGGGATGAACCATATTTATTTAGACAAGGAGCTGACCAGATCATCAGGAGATGTATCCCGTTCTGTGAGACGGAGGGGATATTACGAGACTTCCATTCCACGGTTTATGGTGGACACTATGGAGGTGAGAAGACGGCATCTCGTATTCTGCAAGCAGGTTTTTTCTGGCCTACCTTGTTCAAGGATGCTCATCAGTCTGTTTTAAGGTGTGATCGTTGCCAAAGAGTGGGAAATTTGTCAAGGAAGGATGAGATGCCATTAAATGTGATGCTTGAAGTTGAGGTCTTTGATGTATGGGGAATCGATTTCATGGGGCCTTTTGTCTCGTCTTGCAATAATCAGTACATCTTGCTGGCAGTCGATTATGTCTCAAAATGGGTCGAAGTTAAAGCTTTACCGACAAATGATGCAAAGGCAGTGCTAAATTTTCTTCATAAGCAATTTTTCACAAGGTTTGGAACACCTCGGGTAATCATAAGTGATGAAGGATCGCATTTTTGCAACCGTAAGTTCACTTCTATGATGCAGCGTTATAATGTGAATCATCGAGTAGCTACTGCCTATCATCCGCAAACAAATGGTCAAGCGGAAGTGTCTAACAGAGAGATAAAGCGCATTCTAGAGAAGGTTGTTTGTCCGTCAAGGAAGGATTGGTCTTTAAAGCTCGATGAAGCTGTTTGGGCTTATAGAACAGCATACAAAACTCCACTTGGGATGTCACCGTTTCAGTTGGTGTACGGTAAGGGATGTCATCTACCGGTGGAGCTTGAGCATAAGGCCTACTGGGCATTGAAGAAATTGAACCTGGATTTAGATGCAACTGGTAAGAAAAGAATGCTTCAGCTTAATGAACTTGATGAATTTCGACTTCAAGCGTACGAGAATAACAAAATGTATAAGGAAAAGGTGAAGAGGTGGCACGATAGGAAGCTACATCCTAAGTTATTTGTGCCAGGGCAACAAGTTCTGTTATTCAACTCTCGGCTCCGACTTTTTCCTGGGAAGTTGAAATCAAGGTGGTCTGGACCTTTTATTGTCAAAACTGTGTTTCCACATGGAGCGGTGGAAATTTTTGAGAATGATTCGGACCAAGCATTCAAGGTTAACGGTCAGCGGTTGAAGCACTACTATGGGGACATGGCAAACCGAGAGGTGGTTAGTGCCATTTTGTTGACTACGTGAGAAAGGTACGGAACATCAAGCTAATGACGAAAAAGAAGCGCTGCGTGGGAGGCAACCCATGAATTGTTGTTACAGGAACCCTTAGAAGTTAATAACCTATCCAAAAACACAAAAAAATCAGAAAACAGGGGCTGAAAAAAAAATTCCAGAGACCCTCTGCGTGCCCGCGCAGCTATGCTGAGCGGCCGCGCAGGGGTCGAGTTCCAGAATTTTTTTTACAGCTCAGAAAAAAAAAAAAACAAAAAACAAAAACACAAAAAACCCATCACAGCCCATAAACCCACGAATTCTTTTCCCATTACCCCATGATTTTATCCCTCAACCCCACTCCTAATCTAATTTAACCTACTCCACACCCTATATATACATACACCTATCCTACATATCTCCCACAACTTCCTACACTTAAACCCTCTCATAAACATCAAAAATCAGTTCTTACACACTTTATTCACAAATCAATGGCACCCAAGAGAGCACGCACTATTGACAGCAGCAGCACAGTTCCTACTGCTGATTCATCAAGGGGTACTGCTGCAAGGCCTCGGTTAACTGACAGAGCTGCGGAGGAGGAGTACACTAGGCTGTTGGGGAAGCCGATTCTGAAGGAGAGGGGGTTTTTACCATCAGGGAGGGATGGTGAGTTGTTGCCCATGATTGCAGAGAAGGGGTGGATAGCTTTTTATGAGTCACCCAAAGCAGTACCGATGAGTGTTGTTCGCGAGTTCTACGCGAACGCGAAGGCTGAAAAGAATGGGTTTTCTGTAGTTCGTGGGCTGACGGTTGATTATCATCCTGCGGCGATTCGCCGTGTGATTGGACAGCGAGAGAGAAAGCCCGAGGAGGAGAACTGGAATGAAAAGACTGCTGAGGATTTTGACTTGGATTTGATTTGTGCGACTCTCTGTCGACCGGGCACAGTTTGGAACCGCAGTCCAGCCAATAATGAGTATCGTCACTTTCCGGCGATCGCCATAAACAGGTATGCCCGTGCATGGAATGCATTTATATTTTCTAATATTTTGCCTTCTTCATATGCACACGAGGTCACAGTTGAGAGAGTACAGTTGTTGTGGGGAATTCTGAATGAGGAATACTATGTGGACCTTGGTGAGTTTATCTACCAAGGAATTCTGAAGTTTTTAAGGGGAGCAAAGCATATGAACATCCCGTATGCATCCACGGTTACAAAGCTATGCCGAGCGGTAGGAGTGAACTGGCCGGCTCATGAGCAGTTGCAGTTGCCAGCAGCTCCGATAGATTCTGGCACTCTGAATGGGATGCAGGAGTGGACCGGTGGTGAGCCTGAGGAGCATGGGCTGGGTTATCATCTTCCAGGAGGGCGTCCAGCACGAGGTGCTACTATGGCCAGGCCAGGGCGTGGTGAGGCTAGTTCTTCGAGAGCTCAGGAGGGTGCTGGGATGGGTGATGCCCAGTATAAGAGGCTTTCACGGTGGATGGATGCCATGTATGAGACGCAGAGCAGGTTTGCTCAGGAGCTCACCCTTGCGTTAGGGACTACTTTTCGAGACCTTGGAGCTGATATCCAGTGGCCAGTTTTTGGTGAGGACTCTGCATACCCGCCGCCTGATACTCCACCCACTGAGGGTGATGATGATGATGGCTCCGAGTAGGTATACCCTGTGTTCCTTTCTACTACCTTCACTAGGGACAGTGAAGATTTTAAGTTTGGGGGTGGTAGTTAAGGAATATTTTGTGTGTGTCATATAGCTGCATATTCATGATAGTTAGTTCATATAGTTGCATAATTTTTGCCATATAATTTTTTTTATATATAACTTTATTTGTTTGTCATATCATATAGCTCATGCATATACCATGATCCCTTTTGTAATGATTTATCGACTGAATTGTGATATTGATGCGAGTGTAGTGATAGCATTAAAGTGTTATTAAGTTGTGTAGGTTGATATGCATGCTACAAGCACTTGTATTTTCACTAAGTCTTAGAGAATGCTTAAGGGTTAGATTGTTGTTATGATCTGATTATTTTCGAGGATAATCTATTTATTATGCTTAGAATTTGATAATAGGTTCTTAGTGGTAAGGGCATGAAAAAGAAAAAAAATGGAGTAAAAATGGAATTTGTTGCTAGTTGTGGCTAGGCGTCAAATGGCTAGTAGCCGGCTCGCATGTTATGCGAGTAGTCTAGGGTTGAGCAAGATGGAGCGAAACGCACTTGCTCAGAGAGGAAAAAAAAAAGAGAAAAAAAAAGAGAAAAAGAGAAAAAAAAATATATTTTTTGCATAATTGATCAAGAGTGGGCTCTTTGGTATTCGAGTTATTAAGTTCTTAGGGGACTTTGTGCCTAGTGACCTAAGGCTTTTAGAGTCTGGGATCCGCTAACCTAACGCTCGTTACATGGATACCATTGTATAAGTCTTTTGTGGACCTCACTCATTGCACGGTCAAATAAGCATTTGAGTTATAAATAAAAAGCACGATTCCGTAGTAAGCTCCAGAGTTCTTGTAGTGTTGTATATCACTTTGTGCCTAGAATTTTTATTCTTTGTATAATCGTAGGATTGCCTTGAGGATAGTCTAGTCATAGTAATTGGTCTAGTTCTGAAGCATATCTGTTAAGCATTTGCACACACCACGTTTCTGGCTGTATGTCTGTTTGCATGAGTTTATTGATCTTTAGTGTCTAACTGCATTCGTTGAGACGTGACAATTTGGTTGGTTAATTGTAGTAAGGGGGATCGTTGTATTTTCATATAGATTGCATTCATGCATATTTTTTATTTGTTTTGAGTCTGTGACGCTTGAGGACAAGCATCGATTTAAGTTTGGGGGTGTGATAAATGGCATTTTATACCACTTAGAACGTCTTAAAATGGCTTAAATTGGTGTCTTGAAATCAAGTATTTTATGTATTTGATGCATTTTTCTAGTGTTTATGCATTTCAGGGTATTAGTTGCATTTCGGAGGAGGAATCATCAAGAATAAGCCTTGGCATGTGTTCACCATTGAGAGAGGAAAAGAACGGGCAGATTACGGCGAAGAAATGGAGCAAACCTGGAATTTTTCCAGTAGGGTCCTGCGCGCCCGCGCAGCAATGCTGAGCGGCCGCGCAGCAGCCTTGCGCGCCCGCGTAGAAATGCTGAGCAGCCGCGCAGGGTCGGGGAAAAAGATATATTATTTTAGACTTCTACTTCTGTTTGGCTTCCAACTTCTATGTAATCTGAGTTTTATAGGACTATTATATAGGTAGATTTGAGACGTTTTTCACAGAGTATTAAGAGGAGATTATGTTTTAGATTGTGTTTTGCAAGAAGCGAAGGAGATAAGGAAGAAGACCGATTTAGCACACTATAGCGAAGAGGAAGCATATATTCTTGTGATTCTTGTTTCGTTGTAACGTTGGATGCTAGTTTTCTTGCTTTGACTTATTTACTCTTGTGACGTACTCTGTTTAAATATAATCAGTTTAGTTATTATTTTCTTGTGTTTGTTTATCATGATTTCATATGAACCCATGATGGCGATAAGTTCTATTATGGGTTGCAACGGATTTATTATGGAATTCTTTAGTTAATTGTTTAATACTTTAGTATGTGATGATTGCATGATATCTAGTATTGGTTGTGCGTATTCGTCTTATGTGCGTCGCGAACATATAAGATAGGGTGTTAATCTCTTGTGAAGCGACGGTGGATCTTGAGATTTAGAACTTGCCATGCTAGCATAGGTTCATGTACGTTGTGCATGATTAGTGGGTAACTCTAATAGTTTTATTTGCCCTATGTAATCAAAAAGGGATAACTTGTGCTTAAATCGTTGTGTTGTCAATTTCTGTAGACATATAGGAACTCAACATAATTGATGACTATTCAACTTCTATCTTAATTGTGGATGTTTGGTAGAATGGTATTAGTACAATGAAAGTTGGCTTTTATCAGTTTCGTGTTATTCGATTAATATCATCACTGTCACATGCTAAAGGTAATAACTATGGCTATAGAAGGAAGTAATAATGAAGTTGTGATCTCATGAGTGTTTTATTATTGATAAATTGAAGTGTTAGTTAAGTGGTTAATTAAGTAGTTAATTATAGTTAATATTTAATCAACAATTTTAAGTGTTATTATCTTAACATTGAGAAGTAGTCATACATTGGTGAGTGAGTTAAATTAGACAATAAATTAGTCTGAGTCTCTGAGGGAACGAACTAGAAAGTATTCTATATTACTTGCGAACGCGTATACTTGCGTGAATATTAGTGTGTGATTTCGCCCTAACAAAAGGAATGTGAATAAAAGCAATAATTATAAGTCTGTTCCTAATGCTCCTAGAAAGAAATGCAATACATGTGGAAACACTAACCATCTTGCTTCTTTTTGCAGGAAGAATAAGGATATAAATTCTTTACCTCCAAAATCAGCAGTTAAGAGTCAGACTGTTAGGTTTAAACCACAAAATCCTTGTTTTCATTGTGGTAGTTTATAGCATTCCATTTATACTTGTAAGGAATATCATAGTTTGTACTATGATTATTATCAAATAAAACCTTCTTTAAAGAAAGTTAGCATTATTCCTTCTAGTGTAAGTTCTGATGCAAAGTCTGATACTGTAAAATCTGTATGAAAAATGTTAGCATAAACTCTGAAGTTAAATCCGCTGCAAATGCTAACAAACTTAATAAGGCCAAAGGATCCAAGCAAGTCTGGGTCCTTAAAACTAATCATTACTGGTCTTGCACACAAAAAGTGAAATTGCATCTATCTTGATTGATCATGTCAAACAACTGGATAAATTGGTCAAAGACTCTGTGAAAATCATAAGAAGTGATAATGGCATTGAGTTCAAGAATATGATTATGGAAGAGTTCTGCAAAGACCATGGAATAAAGCAGGAATCCGCTGCTCCCAGAACTCTACAGCAAAATGGAGTTGTTGAAAGAAAGAATAGAACTCTTATTGAAGCTGCACGAATTATGCTTGATGAAGCAAAGTTACTAACCTACTTTTGGGCTGAAGCTGTGCAGACTGCTTATTTTACTCAGAATGCAACACTTATCAACAAGCATGGAAAGACACCATATGAGATGGTGAAGAAAAAGAAGCCAAATCTAAAGTACTTTCATGTATTTGGATGCAAGTGTTTTGTTCTTAAGACTCATCCTGAACAACTATCCAAATTTGATCTAAAAGCTGATGAAGGAATTTTTGTTGGATATCCACTTTCCACAAAAGCCTTCAAAGTCTATAATTTAAGAACAAGGGTCATGTAATCTATCAGTGTCTCTTTTGATGATAAGAAGATTATTGGACTTGAAGGTTTCAATGATCATGATCAGCTGAGATTTGAGAATGAAGTTTTAAATTTTCATCTCTGTAAATTATTATGAAATATTTGCACCAGTTGCTAGATTGGAAGCCATAAGGATATTTCTGGCTTATGCTGCTCACAAAAAGTTTAAAGTCTTTCAAATGGATGTAAAAAGTGCTTTTCTTAATGGAGAATTGGAAGAAGAAGTATATAATTTATGATATTCAGTGATGCTTCGTATAAAGGACTTGGATGCGTGTTAATGCAACACGGGAAGGTAATAGCATACGCGTCAAGGCAACTCAAGCCGCACGAGCAAAAGTATCCAACGTATGATTTGGAATTGGCAGCAATTGTGTTTGCCCTTAAGATTTGGAGGCATTATTTGTACGGGGAAAAGTGCAAGATTTATACGGATCATAAAAGTTTAAAGTATATCTTTACTCAGAAAGAATTGAATATGCGACAAAGAAGGTGGATGGAATTGATCAAAGATTATGATTGTACGATAAACTATCATCCTGGAAAAGCGAATGTGGTAGCCGATGCTTTAAGTCGAAAAGAAAGGTTGAATATGTTAACGTCATCGGAAGAATTAATCAAGGACTTTGAAAAGATGGAAATAGAGGTGCAGACTCCAGAATATGGAGGTGAAGCTATATATGCAATGTTGTTTCAACCCGAGATTTTGGAAAAGATTCGATGTTGTCAAGAGCAAGTGATGAATCGCGAAAAGGATAAGTTGACGGGAGAAGAAATTAAAGCTCAAAAGGATGGAAAAGGGATATACCGTGTTAACTCACGTATTTGGATACCTAATGTCATGGAACTAAAGCACGAGATTTTACAAGAAGCGCATAACTCGAGATTTTCAATTCACCTTGGAAGTACGAAGATGTACCAGGATTTAAAAGAAAGTTATTGGTGGCCAAATATGAAAAAGGAAATTACGGAATGGATAAGTAAATGTTACATGTGCCAAAGAGTCAAAGTGGAACATCAAAGGCCAAGCGGATTGCTTCAGCCACTAGACATACCCGAATGGAAATGGGAACATATAGCGATGGATTTCGTGGTAGGATTACCTAAAAACAAGTCAAATCACGATGTGATTTGGGTGGTAATCGATC
This sequence comes from Apium graveolens, assembly GCF_009905375.1. Taxonomy (NCBI): domain Eukaryota; kingdom Viridiplantae; phylum Streptophyta; class Magnoliopsida; order Apiales; family Apiaceae; genus Apium; species Apium graveolens. The sequence continues at coordinate 54,857,670 of NC_133654.1, read as the reverse complement.
GGTTGACAAAGTCAGCACATTTCTTGCCGATAAACGAAAGGTTTTCATTGGAAAAGTTGGTCAAATTGTATCTAGATGACATCGTGATGCGTCATGAAGTTCCTGTATCAATCGTGTCTGATAGAGATCCAAGGTTTAATTCGAGATTTTGGCGATAATTCCATGATCATTTGGGAACAAAATTGAAAATGAGTACGGCATATCATCCGCAGACAGATGGAAAAAGTGAAAGGATAATTCAGACGATTGAAGATATGTTGCGAACCTGTGCAATAGATTTCAAAGGAAATTGGGACGATCATTTGCCCTTAATTGAGTTTTCCTACAACAACAGTTATCACGCGAGTATTGGCATGCCGCCTTATGAAGCGTTGTATAGAAGGAAATGTAGATCCCCTACTTATTGGGATGAAGTTGGTGAGCGCAAATTAATTGGCCCAGAGCTAGTTCAGCAAACGAAGGAAAAGGTTGAAACGATTCAAAAGAGATTAATTGCAGCTCAAGATCGACAGGCAAAGTACGCAAATGAAGAACGGAAAGATGTGCAATTCGAAACTGGAGACAAAGTCTTGTTAAAGATATCTCCTTGGAAAGGTTTAACCCGCTTCGGAAAGAAAGGGAAACTGAGTCCTAGGTACATTGGACCATTTGAAGTATTGCGACGAGTTGGGAAAGTGGTGTATGAATTGGCGCTACCTCCGCAAATGCAACATCTGCATAATGTGTTTCATGTCTCTCTTCTAAAGAAGTATAATGCTGATGCGAGCCACGTGATCGAGTTGGAACCAGTGGAAATCCAACCAGATTTGTCCTATTTGGAACAGCCAGTGCGAATTTTGGATCGAAAAGAAAGGACGCTTAGAAATAAAGTTGTACCTCTAGTTAGAGTGTTGTGGAGAAATCCATTAGTCGAAGAATCGACTTGGGAATTAGAAAGCGAAATGAAAGAAAAGTATCCCTATCTATTTACTTAGATTAGATTCTAAGGACAGAATCCTTTTAAGGCGGGTAGATTGTGACGACTGAGGATTTTATGACGTAAGTAAGTCAATAAAGTTTGTGTTATGAGATGTGATTATAATTATGTGACTAAGTGCTGATTAAATGTCTTTTCTGTATATTAGAATATAGGAGCGTAGATAAAAACGTTCTAATTTAAAGAGTCAGCTTAGAAGTTAAGCTGTGGTGTCGGGCCGTCAGGTAGAACGAAACCCGTCCTAATAAGGAGTTAAAGAGTATAAAATGTGAATTTTGTGTGATTAAATGAAATGAATATGTAAATAAAGTATTTCGTCCTAAGTGACGTGTTGATTGGTAAAGATAATGAGAAGCGTAATCGAAACGCTGAGCGTCGGGCCATCAGGCTGAACGTGACCCGGTACGCGTAAAAGAGGATAAAGATTAAAGAGGGATAAATTCTATGATCGGACTTGAGTTGTTATGTGATTATATATGTGAGATTGTTATCTGTGTGCATGGCTATGTGTTCTGTGACAGTTTTTGTGTATTTTAAAGGAATTACGTGATTTAAAGAAAGGTTTAATTAACCTTCGCGCAATTTTATAAAATCATTCGAGTAAGATAAAAACATGGGATTTGTTCTGATATCTTCGTAGTAGTCCCAAAGACTTTTTAAAAATGATGAGTGGATTTATTTGTTGGTCTTTGTATTTTTAAATTGATTTTATGTGGAAAATGAAATTATTAAAGCAAGCTTGCGAAATTCATATAAAATCAACCGTCTGCTCAAAAATCTATTATGAGTAATGGTTAAAAAGCTAATTTCGAGGCCTACGTATTAAAATTGTCATTTTCAATAATTCTCGACTTCCCGAGAGAGATATACTTTATATTTGATTTTTGTTACATTTGAGTAAAAAGAAAAGGAACAAAAGAGCTAGAAAGGGAATTAGTAGATTACAAATTTGCCCTTATTTTTAAGTGGTATATAAACCCACTTCCCTTTCTTTTTCTTTCTCTTCCTCCCGTGCACTCACTTTCTCTTCTCTCTTTTCTCTCTTTCTCTCTCTCGAACACACTCACTCTCTTTCTCTCTCGGCTTTCTTCTATCTCTCTCGGTATACCTATATTTTCCTTGTTTAATCTCACCAATCATCCCTAAATCTTCTTGATAAACACCTATATGTAGGTAGAAGAGTGTGCATATATGTATATCTACTTGCATGTAGATGTGTGTGCTCGATGTGTATGTTTTCACCCGAGAACCACTTGGTACTTGTTGTTCTTGTTGATATCATCTTGTTTAAGCATGATTCCTTGTAAATGAATGATATAGAAGATGTGCATGTTAGTTATTTTGAGTAATTGATGGAAAACGGGGGTTTCGTGGTTGGACACCCTCGAATGAGGGCACCACTGTGAAGCCACCGCCACCGGTGATGAACTCCGGTGAACCGGTGGTGAGTGATGATGTAAACACAGAGCTCTACTACACCAAAACTTGTTCTTTTGATTGTTGCATGTGTTAATCTTGAAAACACCCGAATGGGTTTTGATTTTAAGAGAATTAAGTTGATGTTAGTTGATGAAAATGAGTTGTTAATGTTTAATCTTAGAAATTATTGTATGATTAGAGTGATTGGTACTGTAAAAGGGTCGAAATTGTCCATGCATGTGTTGATTAGTGCAAAAAGCCGAATAGGGTTTTGGGTTTTTAAAGAACAAATTGATTTTTGATTGATAAAAATGATTGTTTGATAGTTGTTTTTGAAATTGATGGATCAACAAAGGGCCCAAATTGAATTAAAGGTTAAAATCGAGTATGCATGCGGGATTGTGTTATGTTTGGTCCGAATTCTTGCTTAATAAAAAAAAAGATAGCAACTTGGTGTGTTATCCTTGCTTGAATCAACTAGGATTTAGGTTTAAACCATGAAAATACTCTTGCATGTCATTTGTAAGATCAAATTAAAGATGTATGTTGTATTTCTTGAGAAATTCAAATGGTATAGTTGTTTTATAAGAATATTAAGTTGGATTACATGACTAAATGATTGTTTATGAGTTTATGTGGATTTGGTATGAAAAATTGATTAATTTTGATTGGTATTTATAGTAGGGCCAAATGGACCATGATTTTTAAGAAGTCAAATTCAAGTTTAACTGATGGATTTGATTATAGAAGATAACTAGGTGATTGCATGTGAAAATTTTAGAAAATGTTTCCTTATTTGCTATTTTTGGTTCGAATTATAGAATTTTAAAAAGGAAGAATTAGTCGCCTTGATTCTAAACGGTTATAAGTATTGTTATGATTATGGAATTGAGTTTTGAATGAAATGTGTACTCATGTGAGTTGTGGTTGCTTGATTTGGTTTAAAGTCAAATTAAAAGCGTGTTTTAAGATATAAGTTGTTCGTTGAATACTTGGAAAGGGTAAGAACGAAGTATATTATATGATATGTGTATTTGTGTAACTATACTCGTATAGTTAAGGTCAATCGTTTGATAGGATTAGCGTAAATAGTAATCGTTCTGGGAACGAGAGTTGAGAATTTGATTAAGGTTTTGGTTTTATTGTAGATTCGGAGCGTGAGGGCATTCAGGCTAGGAAAGGAAATGATTTACTAGGTGGCAGTAATTCAACCTTCAGGAAAGCAAATTCAAGCAAGTAACTCTGATTACTTGTGTAAATGGTTATAAAGAGAATATTGTCCATACCATGTAGAGTATTGAACTGTTTAATTATGAAACCCTGATATTGATTTGAGATACCCTGCCTTTGTTCTTGATAAACTGTTATTGATAAACTTAATGATTCAACCCTTTGATAATCTGTCCTTTCTGTTCAAATTATGTATTGAGCCATGAAATATATATTGAACCCTCTGATTATCCTTGTTAACCCTGTTTAATGATACCTTGTTCCTCCTGATCACCCTATTGATCCCTAAACATATGTTGATCCTTCTAATTTAGTGCCTTGTTATCCTTGATACAGAATCCTTATGAATTTTCCTTGTTTATCTTTGAATCACTCCCTGAACTTTGTTTCCTTAAAATCTGAATTAAGAATGAGTTTCGACTTGAATGAGTCCGAATGATTTCAAATGCTTGGTAATGATAAAATGAATTTTAGAAAACCTATTTGTTTTTTCCAACTCAAGGTTTTCCAAATGAATTCATGATTGATTGGATTGGGACGTAAGAGGCTAGTGGGACTAGTCCAGTCATGGTAAGAGGCTAGCGGGGCTAGTCCAACTTAAGGCTGAAATTATGCCGATTGGTACCTTAAAGACCGGATGGAGGTCGGTACGGGCTGATCACCCGTATTAATATGAAATGGAAAGATAAAGTGATCCAATCAAGGGTTCTAAATGATTATTTAAAAAAGGGAACTGAAACTTTCTGTTCAGTAAATTGATTTTTTTAAATGAAAATGGTTTATATTGCTTTGAAAAGAGTTGATTATGATGTGAAGCTTAAAGCTCGAGAACCCTGATTCTTAAATCTGTTGATCATATGATTGAGTCCATATATTGAAATACTGTTGCTTTCCTCTATTGAAAGATTTATTCTGATCCTTTATTGATTTGTGATGAATGTTGGCTTTCGAATCACGTTGAGCCTTGTTCCTTAAAAGCTCCATATTGTTCCTTCAAAAACCTTTCCTTAACCCAAAAGCTGGAAATCTGCCACCTAGATCAAATAAAGTAGAATGCCCTGAGTTTGGTAAAGCATATTGTGAATTGATATCGTAGAACTGCTATATAGTTACTTGCTGAGTTTTATACTCATTTGTTTTGTTTTAATCTAACTATGGCAGTTAAGCAAGAAGATGGCCAGGCTTAGGCGCACTGCTCGTAAGAGCGTACCTGGTGGTCCCTACCGTGTTGAGGGCTTCCGGTTACCAGAGCAAGTAGTGGTAATCATGAGTGAGCTCACGCTTAGAAAGAAGTGTTTAAAGATACAATGGGTTATCTGTCGGTTCCCAGCTGGAATCGATATTGTTTATTTAATAATATTTTGGGTTTGTAAGTTATATTTTATGATTGGTAGTTGTAATCTTGTCTCATACTTTATCTTGTTGATCCTGTTAGTAGTTAATCGGGGTTTATGCATATTTAATTATTAAATTAGAGGTGTGTGAGTCCTCATTTCCTAACCCCGAGATTGAGAGCGTCACAATTACCATCTACTCATCTATATATAAATCTAGATGATGAATCTGTGAATGATATGAGGCAGAGGTAACAAGTAAATATAGATTTAAAATTAACTTATCGACATTTTGCTCTATTTATTAATTTCTTCAATATGTTTAGGTTGCTTGAGGAAGGATATATAATGAAAAGAGACAAATTGTTCCAAGCTAAATAAATTGAACTGGTTCCCACATTATTTGAAAAATTGTCACTCAAAGACCTTAATGAGAATCTGACATACGATCACCTCAAGGTATTGCATTTATATAATGGTATTTTTTATATGGTTGCTTTTGTTGTTAAATATTACATTTTCATCGTACCCCAGAAAAGAATTTGCTGCACCTTTAAGATCATTAAGGTCGATGAGGAAATAAATTGGTGGTTTTATAGCTGTAACAAATGTCTTCACGAGGTTGGGCGCATTGGAACAGTATTCAAATGTACCCAATGTCCTCGAAATATTCCCGTGTCTCCGAAGAGGTAACCTAACTATTTCAATTTATTGGAAATATTTGTAGGCTTGATACTGTTAATTAAAGCCTTTAAAAAATAGCTAACTATTTTCTCAAGGTTTCGTATCATGGTCCTTGCCGAGGATGAGACATTTTCCTGTAATATTGTTTTGAATGATCGAGTTTCTAGAAGGGTTCTTGGAACAAGTGCTGCAAAGGTGGTTTCTGATTACGATAATGTAATTAACTGTTGAAATAAAACAGCTGCAGCGTCACCATGTTATACCACATATGCATTCTTATTTTCTACAACTGTGTTCAGGATTCCTCTAAAGCCTTTCCAGAAGTGATTAAATCATTAGTCGTAAGACTAATTTCAGTTGAGCTCGGTCTGATAAAATCAAACGTTGTAGAGGATAACAACATCTTTTATGCTGATGATTTATATGAACCAACGATGAACACTCCAACTCCTTCTGAATCTCCAATTCTGTCCGAAGATTATTCCATCAACATGGGGTTTGAAGTGAGATTATAATACGGTTATGTTACATTTGAGTTCTCTTTAGTATTCCATGCTGAATACTAATATTTGCAGACTTTCTTATTAAAACGTCTTTGCATGTATAGTACTCTGAAGGTGATGACGGTAATGGTACTCCAGGCTCTGCTAAATCTGTTACCAAAAAAATTAAGAAGGTACTGACAATAACTAGCATCCTATGTTAGACATCCTATTTACTTATATACTAAAGTGCTTTTCGCTAACTAGGAATTGTCTTTATTCATCACTCTAAAACTATGTCCACCTAATTTAATTAATGAATATGTTACATTTGCTTGCAGGAAGGTTGATAGAATGCTTCAACTTTGAGTATTTTTCAGAGCTTTCATCTTGCTTATGGCTGAATGATTTTTTACAGTTATTGTCCACGTGACATTATTTGCAATTTCGATTGCTTAACAAGGTTTTTACCCTGTTCTCAATATTTGTTATCTATGTATTTGATTTTTAATCCTTCATAACTATAATCAGTGTCATCACACATAAATAAAAGTTTGGTTTATAATATTTAAATATTACCTTGATCATCTACGTTTAATGAAGCATGGTTGAAGCACTACTTTTATTAAAAAGTAGTGCTTATTTATCAAGGACCCTGTCGTACAACATTTAATTTGACAATCAATGTCCTTTATGGACATAAGATTTTATAATGGAAAGAAATGTTTAATTTCAAATTGTATAGCGAAAATATCATTTTTTCAAGAGAAGACAAGTTCTTAAATTTGACTAGATACATTCATGATGAGCAGCCTTAAATTCAAAATAAAGTGTCAGACTATATGTTTTAAATTCCCCGCATTACTCAATATTGAAATTTACCAAATATAACTACTTTCCATCTCATTATACAAGTTTCCACGATATTTCCCGTGAATAACCTCAAAATATGCTCCTTAATTTTGACATAAATCAATACCTTAATTATGGCAATCCTGATTCACACATTGCTTTGTTTAGGATTATGATATAATATGCGTATTATTTGTGATTTACAGAGTATACCACAACCTATAAAAATTATCCTAACTTCCTACAATCAAGATGACAATATCTTCCTTTAAAATTGGTGTTATTGAGTATCTTTCCCATATTCAAAATCGATCCTATTCTACTAAGACAGTACTATATATTCAGTAACTTTTATAGTTGTTCTACGCTAAAATTGTTGAAGAACATATAGGTTTGTACACATATTTCTCTTCAATTTTAACAAAAAATACTATACATAATACATTAATCCTATAAACATTTATCATCTTTCAGCCAGGTATGGATGACCATCAACATTTGTCCGATCTGAATGCCACTCAAATTGCATGGACGTTGAAAGTTAGGGTGACAGGAATGTGGAGGTCAATGAATGGTCATGGAGAGGTCTCGAGACACAATCTTATTTTACTCGACTGTGAGGTGTGATTGCTTTTAATCTATTGCAAGTAATTGAGTTCACCATGTTTCTATTTTTCATATTCATTATTCATGTATATACTCTCTTTATATTACAGAATACGCACATGGTTGCAGTTGTTTCACCTGCTATTTGGAATCAATTTACCGGACTTTTGATTCCAGGAACCTTATACCGTATAAGGAACATAGGTATCATGCCTGCAACTGGTTTGTACAGGCCTGTGTGTAACACAAACTACATATGGTTCCTACCCATCACTATTGTGGATGTAGTTCTAGTGGATACTCTAATGATTCCGCGGCACAAGTTTGAATTGACTCTCCTGCCTGCTATTTCCGACGCTCTTTTGAATTCGAATTATGATGAGATGCCTGTTTACTCCACGGATATTGAATTTTAAACGTCAACAATCAAGATTTCTAAAGTTAGAAACGTTAGTAATTTACAATGTCAAAACAGATGTTATCGGTGTTGTCGAAGACTTGGAACCAAAGCGAACAATCCTGAGCAGATTTGGTTCAAGGGATATGATCCGCTTCAGACTAAGTGATGGAGAGTAAGATATTCCGTATTCTGGCCCTTATAATACAGATTTGTACAATCATAATTGTTTAGATTACCACGTCTTTACTTTGATTTCAGGACATCGCACCGTGTTTATTTTATGGGTAATTTCCCACCGAATATAAATTCTTTATACCAGGATATAGGAACAGAAAGGAAAATTGTCATCCTTGCATCTGTCCACATCAACATTTACCAAGGTTTAATTCTTGCTTTCCTGCATGTACTAATTCTTTTTGAAAAAATCAACAGTCTGACTCTCAAATTCCATTTAAAGCATTCCTAAAGTATTTTATTTTTTCTATTTGAAAAAAGGTATAATTGGCATAGGTAATTTGCCCTCAACAAGTATCTTCATCAATATCTATTATCCCGATGTCGTCACTTTGAGACAGAGGTATGCACATTAAATCAACTCACATTTAAATTATTATATAATTTACTATTCATACTCTAACTTTGTTTTCCTTTTGTCATGTAGGTTAGTGAATGTCGACAACTGATGCATTAAAGAGATACTGCAGCTGGAGCATTTTATTATATTTATTAGTTTATGATATTTAACTAAATAAAGTTTTATCGATATTCGGAATAAGCGTGCAAATTGTTCTACCACAAATATTATAATTTGTTATTCAACGTGTATGTTTCTCATATTTTTGGATTTTTAAATTATCTATTTAAATCTTTTGGTTGAATTACGCCGCAGTTATCTTATACAATATTTAACGTAATACTTCTCTGTTCGGACTAAGATATTATGATATTTAATACAAGCACGAAATATTTATCATATTCTAAATACTGTCACACTTTATCTAAGTAATCCAGTACTAAGATTACTATTTTTACTTTTCTGTAGTTGTAGAAATTGTACAAGTTATCTATATTAAAAATATACAATATTGATTGCAAATATATAATTACTAAGTCCTCAATCATACAAAAGTCTAATGTCATTGCAATAAGAGAGCTTTTCCATTGTTTAGCCAATAAGATCCATAATATAAATACATCATATTAAATTTGGAAAGTGTTTTAAAATCATATCACATCCAATAATCTAAATAGCTACAAAACCAAATTTCAAGGATAACAAACCATAATATTAATACATCATGTACCCGACATAGATATATTGATCACATTGATCCAATATGAAATGTAGTGTAGATTAAACAAACTATTCGATAACTATATCGAATATTAAATCTTCTTGCTGAAAAGTAAAAACCTAGTTATCGTCTATTTGTAGCTCATTATCAGTCGCAAATTGGTTCCATCCAGCAGAGAATCGAGGTAATCCAGTAAAAAACACTATCTTAACATTCCAGGTTAAAAGCCCCATCCTAAAAGTTACAATTTCGCCATTTATCCATGTCCTACCATTCGGCTGTGCAGCTGCTGGGTTATACTGAAAGATGATATGTCTTTGTTATATCAATTAACCACAAAATGAGTAAAATTTATATTGTATTTGCAAAAAAAGTCTATGTAAATTGATCGAGTAATGTAACAATACCGCTCCGTGACATGTGTTGTTCACATTTGAAGCAGTCATTGTGGCGGTGAACTCCATTCCTAGGAGTTGATCATTTTCCTGATCACTTATATTATTGTCTGCAACATCATTAGTTACATCTTCAACATCCATATCCAAGTTGTCTTCTACTTGCTGAATTCCTTCTTCAGGAACTTCTGCAGCATGATCAGTGTCAACAGTAATATTCATATGAACAATTTCTTCTAATTGCTCAATTCCACCTGGAAGCTGTTCATTAATATCTACAGAAAAGTAGCAAAAGGTATTAATATTATTATCATGGTCACACGCGTTTCCATTATTACCGTTTGACTACATAGCTTCATTAATCACCAGACAAATAAAATGGTATGTAGTATTTAAAGTAGTACCATTTCTTGAAGAACAGCTGACCAGAAGTTTTTCATTTTTTGAACTATCAAAAATGATAGTTTCAAACTTCCCAGATCCTCTGTAGGTAAGCAACATGAAATCCTTCCTCTCGAACATTTTATCATTTACTAGCGCCAGTATGTCAGAAATCTTCCCTGTGGATTCAGAGTACTGATAATTGTATATCTTTCCATTCTGCAAGATCAATTGTACTTTTGCAGGAATCAACTTTCCAAAAGAGTTGTGAAATTTTTCTGGTATGGCCTGCCACAAGCATAATAAGTATCGATAAATGACAAAATCACTATTAATAAAGAAAAAGATACCGATCATAGTGTGGGAAAGTAAGAATTGCTTAATTAAAAGCTTACAATTACTCCAGAGTCTATTGCACCGCCAATACCGAATATCATGAATTTGCAACCAATCCCAGTTATTATATCTGTAAATTAATTATTGGTATCCAAGTTCAGTCATAATGAATAATGAAATTTAAATTTATGTATCCTAAAACAAATACGTAAAAGCTTTGTAAAAATATGCAATTACCTCTACAAGTTGAATGCGATTGGGAAACAACTCTTGCAGAATTATAATCCACTTCAATTGCATAAGGATTTAGTGCACATACCATAAATTGTCTGAGGCCCTCATGCGTGAAAATCAGAATTGTAGCTGAATACCGTCTAACTTTTTTCAGGAACCATGTAAAGTTAACAAAACTGTTTTCCTCCACTGAATACTTGACATGAATTTCACGACCACTTGGGAACCGAAGCCAGACATTTTTTGGTTTTACACTTGCAAATGTTGTGGCCAACTTCTCTCGTAGTTTCTGTATAAATCAATTAAATTTTAAACACCAATTATTTTGATCCATATTCGCAGCAACCTTAAAATATCACCCAAAGTTAAGATATGAAATGTGTACAACATTAAATGAAAAACGTACCACTACATTTTGTGCATAGTTATCTGATTTAAGAATGACGATAAATCCTGGAAGCTTGGTTTGATTAATATCCACCTAATAATTATAGGAGCGTAATACTTTTACATACATTTTTTAAAAGAACAAATAACTATATTATATTAAACTGAATCGATATTATCACATACCATCTTATGTCTCTTTTTCAATCTTTGATTTTTTTTGTAATATTTCCATCCTTTCTTACTAGCAATGAATTACAAAATTCCTGCAATGGATCGATGTCATTGTCTTCTTCCATTAACATAGTTTCTCCTCTTTCGCCACCAACAAATTCATGTTCCACCTCCATATCTATAAAATTATAATATAGAAACATCAGTACAATAATTATAACTTTAACCTTCATCAGATCTTGCCACATTGATATGTATCAAACCTTCATCAGAATCTAAATGAATCTGTAGAAATCAATCTCTTCCTATCATCTCTTTTCCTCTAATACGCCTTTTTAAGTAATCAACCTCAAATCCATCTTCCTGAAAAATCCTAGCTGAAATGATATTGCTATCATCCATAGTAAATACAAGTGTATCTCTTTCGTGCAAATAAAATATCACTAGCACATATCCAAGGCAGTAAAAATATCCACTTGACGAGTTGTATGAAACGAAAGATTCATGCCCTCCAACCCGGATTTTCTCTATCGTCTGGAGCTTTTGACTGTATTTGTACCGCACCAAACTTGGTACAATCTTGGAAAGAAACAATAAATAATGTTATTTTTACGAATTACACATAAAAGCACAAACATGTACAAATGCACGAACATATAATTATATATGCTCTTCAATTTGATCACAACGGAAATTACTCACAAATCCTCCACATGCCAGAGTATCTTTAGACCCAATTTTCAAGAATGATGTTTCCGCCAACAAGTTTCCCGCCCCAAAAAAATTTTTTGACGAGTTTCTACAGATGTACAATTTCCTTAATTTATAAATAATTTATATGTAGAAATCAAAAATTTAACTTATGATAGTACCTCTATCAAGATCTTTACCATAAACTTCATGTTTATAGATGCAAATATTCACGTTGTTCACATTATAAATATCATTATGCATTCTATACAAGACAATATAATCTCCAACTCCAAGTTCTGTGTCTGATACAAAATCAGTCCATCCTTTCCCAAATTTGCAATGTCCTTCAATCCTCTCTACCTCGCATTTCCATTCCTTAGTAGTAAACCTCAGACTGACCGAGTTCCCATTTTTCAAGTTTTTGTAAAAATTCTCCGTTCCTGGCTTCAGTGTCTGATATATATACAAATAATTGGACAATTATACACCTTATACCAACTGATATGAAATTATGAATTTTAGCTGATATGAAAATAATTCCAAAATCTATCATACCAGATCTAGCGCATGTTCATGCAAGTCTGTGCTATTTATACAGATAAGGTAAGATTCACTTTTGTTCAGAATTGCATCGTAAACTAACCGAGCAATAGATTTCTGAAACTCAATGTTTCCATATAGGACAACGAATTCATCCTATTTCCATTCAGGTTTATTCTTCTTCCACTAATTTGGATGTATTGTCTGGTAGTTTATTTCAACTGCGGCTTCCTTATATATCTTCACATTAAAAACTCCATCCCCATAATAATCAAAGAGAACAAAGTTATATATCTTAATGCCATAGTACTCCATGAAACGAGCAAGACCACATATTTTACCGACTTCTGAATCATATCGAGCATGTCATATATGTGTTTTACAGTATATCTTCAAGTGATCTGGAATTCTTCTACCACAAAAACCTTTAAAATTCGATGGCACTCTCTGATGAAGTACCATTAAATCAAAATTTCAGAAGATTATAAAGAGATTAAAACTATATAAATGAAAGCAGTAAAATCTACACTTACAATTTGCCCGAAATCAGAAATTTCCACATTTGCTGCCAGAAAGCTACATATACTATCTTCATTGTCTGTACAATTAGTATTATATTAATGTACCTAAATAAAACAGTATACTGACTAAAGGTCAAATTCTTACCTAAATCTGCTACATTCTTCGTTGTAGAATCTGATGCTCTCTTCATCTGTAATTACATAATAAATTTATTCCAATAAATATAAATCATGAAATTTACTTAAAACCAAGATGGATGAGATACAGAGCAGAAATTTCACAAGAACACTACATGAATAAGATACAAAATTATTATATTACATGAATCGAAACAAAACATGTTCTTAAATTCTATGCAGCATTAATAGATTAATTTAAGATATATATACATAAAACTCTATGAATCAAGCAATATAACTGTATACCAACAACTGATTCATAGCTCCATTCCATGTATATAGATATATATATATAAACTGTATGTAAGCAATATAATAGTAAAATCAAAATTGATTCATACCTCCATTGTAGACAACGACTTGATTGTACCGAGAATGCAATTGCCTTCTTTGTGAAAGGAAGTTAGACTTCTTGCTTAATGGAAGTTGAGAATCCCAAATTAACGGCAGTTTGCGTTATCTGGATTTTTTTAAGACATGTATGTTGTATTTTTTTGGGTTTATAAAATCTCAAAGTCATCGTTATTTGTGTTGTTTGGGCTTTTTTGTTTGCTTTTGTTTTTCTTCTCTCTTTCTCCTTATATTAAAAGGCCCATTCTGTAAATTACATTAATATAATATATTTCTATATAAGGATGATTTTCTTTTTTTTTTATTTTTAAAACGATTCAGGCAAAATATTGAACTATATATAGACTTTACTTTATGTCTTTTCAAATTATCAATTAAATTATACTATAAGTCGGTTTTACTACACTAACTTTATTCACATTGTCTTCTCAAAACTTGAGAAAAAAAATATGTTACGACACAAGAAGTAAGATACTCTTTCCAGATTGGTTAAATCTTGAGAACTAAAAAATCAAAATTAAATGTCAGTAATTGATGATTAAATATAATGTATATTTTGAATTTCATACATTAACGAAATCTAAAAAAATTCAGTAAACTTAAAAGATAAAAGTTTTCTAACTACCTAGAGTAGTACATAGACAATGAGCTATATCTTGGTTGTAGCACTTTTTGTTATTGGTTATATGTCTAGATATAATAAAACAGAATGATGTATGTAATTAATGCTCTACAAACTATAACGAGTCTTCCAATACAGTTTTAGCAATAGGTGTAAGGAGAACTGCTTTTGGAGATATTGTCATGATAAATATTGATTTTATCTTTTTTTTCACAAATATTTAAAAATATTTTTGGTAAAGTTAGATTAAATCAAAATATATGTTGAAAAAAATGTAATTCCCAGAGAAGATACAAATAATTAGTATCTTCAAGATGATTTTTTTTACAAATAAATTTATATTACTATGTCATGTAATTAGTTGACAGTTCAGAAAAATAAGTTAAGATTTTTTGTTCTGTGAAATTTAAATTTGGAAATTGAATTATGATGACGCCAAGATTTAATATTATTTTATTTTATTTTTGTTACTAAAATATTGATAAATATTAATATTACGGGAATAAGTAATTTGTAGAATAAATATTGAAAGACAAATATTGTATATAATTACTTCTTCCATCTTTACATTAATTTATTATATGATTATTTTTAGTTTATATTCTTCAATGATTTATACGAACTTTTATAAGCAAAATATATTTTTGGGAATAAGTACATAAAATCAATATATTTATATTTTATTCCTCGGGATATGTAAAATTTATTAAACATAAAAGGAAGATAAAAAGATAACAATCTTTTGTCCAAAACAACTGCAGATCATCATTGTTAATTAAGTCCATACGCATTCCCTATCTCTTAAACTCAAAAGTAACAGGTTAACTACATTTTCCAGCAAAGCTTTCTCAAATGGCTGATCCAACTATTTTTAATGTTTCACTAGAGTTGATCATACTTATTTTTTTTCACCTCATTTTCAAGAAAGAAAGCTTCAGTTTGTTCGTGAAGCTTTTGTTGGTATGGGAGCGTAAACAACCAAAGAAACATATCAAGTATGTCCTTGAAGCTCTTGACTGGGATAAGCTATATGACTTTCATCAGCATCAGATGGAAGTTAAACGTGACCAGTTCTACGGCTTCGTTTCTTATTGTGTTAGACACGATGTTCATCAGGCAAGCTTTTTTAACTCATCTCTCAGACTATTGCAGAGGAATAATGTTGATTTTAATCTTGAGGTATTATCAGTACTATCTTCTAAACATTTCCCATCCAGATTTACTTACATTTTCTTTAAAGCATTATTTAGCCAAGCTGAATTAGATAGTACTGCTGCTGAAATGTATGTGATAGTCACCAATACTGACATGAGAAGAAGAGTGAAAGAGATTATTACTCTGCTCTCTGACATGCACGGTAACATTGCTGGAAATGATGTTCTGCTACCAGCAAACAAATAATGTCCAAAAGCAAGGAGTGTTAAATCGTTCCACCTGGAAGATGGACCTCCGTTTGAGATAGACTTCTGGAATTCACTTTGCACTGGAGTTGTCCAAGGAAACTATCAGGAAGAAGGCGACTTATGGCCAGAGGGTTTGAAGATGCGCATATTTGGAACTCAAAATGACACAAATGCACTCTTCAACTAATGTTTTTCAAGGTTTTACTTTATGCTATGAATTATTAAATTTAAGTAATGTATTTGTGTAAACTTCAATTGTTCTTATGTAAATGGAATTTAAATCCATGAATCTACATGCGCCATCTTCTATAACCTTATTTTATTTACAAGATTCTTGATGTGTTGTGCATTCAAAGCTTATAGTTGGGTTTTGGAGTTAATACATCTTTCACAAATGTGTCAAATAATGACAATGCTATCAATGTCTGCATTGTTTAAAATTATAGGTTACAAAGGTTGATTTGGTTCTTCCTGAAAGGTGTCTTAAAAGGGTACTTCATTGACAGCTATCCTCAAAACTAACTTTAGAAAGTGCTTTCAATTAAGAAGCTCTCTTAATTTAGGTTGTAAAAAGTGAAGGAACAAATTCAGATTTGTAGTCATTTTCCATGGAATTAGACCTATGTCATACCCTCTATCTAACACATTTTCAGATGAACCAAATATAAGAATTTCATTTGGTTTTAAATTTTCCCAATAATGTTTTTGAGTCGCATGACTGTTTTAATTCGTTTCTGTGTCTTGCAGGTGAATGTGTTTGACTCATGAAGAGGTTTACTAACTAATTCTAATTAACTTGCCTCAATTGACATAGTGAAGCAGTATAGTGTTGGTAAGAAAGTAACTTCCGAGTACAAGGCGTGGTTAGAACTTAAACTGATGGTGCACATGGTAAACTAACAGCACTACAGTGTTGTTGTAACATGTTGCATAAATTTTGAAACCACAGATCTGAACTATGAGCCGCGACATCAGTTATAATGTAAGTTTTTTTTGAACATTGCCATTATTTTGCTTGAATTCATTACTTTGATATTTATATATAGTTTTCTGAATTTACTTATTTTCTGATCACAATTTACAATCACAGAAACAACTGCATGTTTGAAATTTTGATAAATAAAGTTTATGCTAAACTAATTATTTACTTTGTATTGAAGAAAGTTATTTAATTCCCGAAAAAGAAATTTAATCATAATTACTAATTCATAAACTATTAAAACATGTTTTGTTTTGTTTCTAATAAAAACAGCTAATTGATAAACTTTTAGTAGTACTAATAATAGATATTATTCTATTAAGCTTTTAATAGAACAGTTTCAATGTAACTGTATATGTATCTGAATTTACGTTAGCTTTCATCATATGTAGTTAAATTTTACATAATATAATCTTCTACAATATATAATTTTACATTGCCCATGAACAATGTATTTTAGAATTGTTTTTCTAATGGAATATTAAACGTTAAATTGATTAGATCATGTGTGAAGAAAATAATATTATTTCTATAATTTCTTCAACATAATAATTATCTTTAGGGCACATAATTATGATGACTATTGCGATCTAAACTTTTCGAATAAATTTAGTTATTTTAAATCCCA
The DNA here is from genome assembly GCF_009905375.1 of Apium graveolens. Lineage (NCBI taxonomy): Eukaryota > Viridiplantae > Streptophyta > Magnoliopsida > Apiales > Apiaceae > Apium > Apium graveolens. The sequence continues at coordinate 54,840,568 of NC_133654.1, read as the reverse complement.
CAATTTTTTTGGAATAGACAAATCTCCTCAACTCTTCTATCCTTTTTTAGATAACTAAAACTCTTCAACTATTTGGAGCAGACACATCTATTGAATTCTTTTCTTTATATACTATAAACAATCATTTAATAATATCTCATATAATCAAATTAAACCCATAAACAATTAACTTTTGTTTTATACATTTAGGTAGAATGGAACATGTTGAGCGTGTATGGTAATTTCCTCCTAATGGTTGGGTGAAGATCAATGTCCATAGTAGTATATCCAGAATGCTCCTGAAGGCGATAATAGAAATGGTATTGGTGTTGTTGTCTCAGACTTACTTATGGCACAACTACAGGACACACAAATTTGAATAGTGCATTATGGGCTATTTTATTAGGTATGCGCCGTGCATTCCAGGATTCTTACGAACGGGTTATCATTGAAACCGAAAATATACAAGCATACCGGGAATGCAAATATTACAAAGAAGAAGGGATTACACCACATTCCAGACATACTTTTAGACTTATTCTTTCAAGGCTTAGTGATAAGAACATCCGTTATGAACTTAATTTGGTCCATCCTAATAGGAATGCAGTTGCACGTCGTTTGGCAACACTTGGAAGACAGGAATCTCATGACCTTCGAACATTTGATAGGCCTGTTGCAGATATACAGAATTTCCTAAACATGGATTTAGGTATTGGGCCAGAGCAAGCAAGATTTTAGGACTTTGAAGTTAATGATCTCGAACCACCAATTGATGGTTAGGTTGTGCAAGTTTAAAATTCTTTTAATGTATGTGAATGTGATATATGTCTATCATGTAAGGAAGACATATTTGTATATAGAATAAACTGCATTTATAATTATTGTTCAATGTATATATATGTTTTTAAACATCTACAATAAACACAACATGATAGTAATCCAATATAAACAATCAATCATATTTGTAATTATTGCATAAAAACTTTTATTACTATCCTTCAAGTAGAGGAAGTAGAATACATCATCACAGCATATCGACTACAATATAATTTATATATTTCGAGCATAATCATCTAATAATATGCGAAGCTTTCAACTTTCTTCACTCAACATATTAACACGAGCATTCAAAGTATTAAGATGTTCTTTCCATCCATTACCAAACTTTTTAAATGCACTTACCATTTCTTCTATGTTCAGTTTGAATTTGTTCTCATGACCATGTAGAGATGTGGACGTATCACCTAGGAATCTTGTAATAACCGGGAAAATTATGTGAATATTATATGTTAAATAAATAAATATTATATGTTAAATAAATTTAAAATGATATTTGCCATGATATTAGATGTTACAGTTGTTATGTGTGTTCTGTGCGGGCTAGAAAAATTTTCGAATGATTTAAATATGTTTAAATTGCAGTTATATGAACTTATCTGCAATCGGGACGCGTATTTATCAGCGTCTTTATTAAGATACTCGTTTTATTTCGATTTATGCGCGTTTGAATGTATTTTACGTATTTTCGGGATTTTCTGGTAATTTAGGGATCATTTCCGTTTTTTAAAAATCAACGGACCGGGACCCCACCGGAACGACAAAACCCACAAAAGTCGTGTTTTTATTTTTATAAAATCAATCGTATTTCAAATACCCAGTATTTCTGCATTTTTGAAATATTCGAAATTTTTAGGGAATTTTGATTTAAATTTTATATTTAATTGTTTTTAAAGTTATTCCCCGTAAATTTTTAATTTCGGGCTTTTATTTTAAAATGCGAGATTGAGTATCAATTTATGATTTATCGTGATAAGTTACTGATCATAAATATCCTCGATGTTTATCTGTTTGATAAAAAAAAATATCAAAACCAGACAGATAATTACAGTCCTTTCCCTCTTATCTGATAAACTCGAGAGTTTATTTCAAAGATTCAACCCAAGCATACAATCTAGCCAACTGATTTCACTGATTTTGATCTCAAAATAAAGCTTGTGATTAGACGAATCATTCAATACCAGAATCGTGTAATAAGGTTGAGTCTCCTACTCGTTCCGTGTTCGTCGGAATCGACGAGAATCGAGACTTCTTTATTTCATGAATTTTCGATTGTTTTAATGATTGTATGTTGTAGTAGAGATTATAAGGATGATTTTGGTATAAGGATTGTATAGTTTTGGTTAGGAATTGATGAAACTCGAATTATGCCCTGTTTTTGAAATCAAAGTTTTATTTTTGTTGTTGATTGTATGTTATAAAGGTTAGTAGGATTAGATTGTATGCGTTAACGGCTTTATTTTGGTACCAATATGATTGATATTGACTGAGAATCGAGTAAACTCGAGAGTTCGCCGGAAAACTCGATTTTCCGTCGAAGCTTTGATCGAAATCGGAGATTGAGAGCTTGATTGTTGTAGTTGTTACTTCTGGAGGGTTTAAGAATTGATGTTGATTCAATTCGATTGAGAAACTAGATTCAACAGAGGGTTTTGGGGCCGGAAACGACCTCGCCGAAAAATTTCCCGGCGACCGGAATCTGGGAATTCCAGAAACCGGCGGGAATTTTCCGGCCATATTCATATGAACCCGTTAGGGTTCTTGCTGACCCGGCTATGACCCGATCTCTTGACCCGTTTTTAATATGATTTCCCCCAAATGCAAATCCAAGAATCTGTTTCTGATTAATTTTTTTTTACTTTTATTTCAAAAATTCATTTTCTTTTTTTAAAAATCATTTAATTTGTTTTCAAAAATCAGTTAATAATTATTATAAATACAAAAAATTATTTTCTGAATTATTTTAAATTCCTAAAATTATGTTCTTTAATTATTTTCAAAAATATAATTTGATTTAATTATTTATCAATTTAATTAATTGATTAAAAATCAATTAATTAATTAATTTTATTTATAAACAGTTAAATAAATGTAAATTATTTATAATTAATTCAAATAATTTCTAAAAATTATTTTAAGGTTTTAAAAATTATATTTTGATATTTAAAAATAAATTAATATTATTATTAATTGATTTAAATCTATTTATTTCTTATTTTATTCATAATAATTAAACCGTTCGTTCGTTTAATACGAAACGAACGCGTACAGACTCAGAAAAATATTGCGCTTCCAATAAAAATACTTTTGAGCCCTAATTTCTTTTGTATTGCAATGTAATTTGATTTGTTTATCAGTTTGAGTCGGTATTTGATCGGTAAATGCTAATATTAACCTGATTTTCATTCTGAACGCACTGAGACGTATCTTTTAATGATTTGACTTATGTATTACATGAAATATGTGATTACGTGTTATACGAATGCCATGATTATGAGTTACATGATATGCATGCTATCTGCTACAGTTTAAAATGCCATGTTTAGTTATAAACGATCGGGTAGATGTCAAGACGTATAGTTACGTCGATTGAGTTTCTTTTGTCAATTAAGATAGTCCTTTTTGTTTATAGAATCAAGTAACAAGGAGTGCAGTCAAGTGTTAGACGGAGATAGTAGCCAGCAACTATAAGCAGAGTTATAGTAAGAGGTTATTGAGCATACCAGGCAAGTATTCTCCCCTATTCTAAATTCAGAATAGTTTATTGTTTTACATATTCAAATATAGAACTGTTTAAAAATACTCTGATAGCATATTGAATATCAATATTCCTATATTTATTGACATTCTCATATTCTAGCAATCATTCTGCTAGAACCAATCTTTTGACTCGATAGATAGTGAATAACTACACTATCCAGATATACTCTATACAGTGGAACATTGAATTGAGATTAGCGAATAACTAATTGTTCTAGTTATTTCGCCATCGGTTGTTGAGATAACTCCGGACCATGTGATATGGGGAGTTGAGTAAATAAGGATGTCATTGATCCGACTCCTTTAATCAAAAAAATTGTTTTGTGAATTGATTCTTGGTTAGCATAAGGGGCCGAGGCACCGGTCCAGCGTGAGTTATGATACGAAAGTGTAATATCTTGCTAGGCGAATATATGCCTTCTTCATGGATATCCAATAGGTACGGTATGGCTGCGGGATATCGATACCTATATTTACGGTATGGCTGCGGGATACCGGTGTTATTTCATGACTGATCATCAGGAACAGCATAGTGCATAATTATGTTTTATTAAACTGTCGCTTAAAATTTAAAGTTTATATCAGCTTCTGATTCTACTCAGATATTGTTATTGTTGTTCACTTACAAACTCTATATTACTTGCTGAGCATCTTTTCACTCATACTTGTTTATTAATCTAATCTTTCAGCTAAACCGAAGCAGGCTTGAGTTCCAGGTTTGATTAGAGGCCAAGCGCTTGTAAATAGTTTGGTGTGTTTTCCAGGTAGATAGTTTGGGACGCGTGAATAGTATAAAGGTTTGTAATAAATTTTGAATAAGTTGTAAAATTAATTAGACTTATGGTTTGTAATAACAGTTGGTTTGTATTAGCGCCTGTTTCATACTATAACCTGTTTCATATCTTTCCGCTGTGATTATTTTATTATAGTTTAGTGGCAAGTGACCCCCAAATCTAGACCCCGGGTTTGGAGGGCGTCACAAATCTGCGTGAATCCACTGTATAAGAATGTGGAATTTCAGTACTACTTTGTGATGACTGCCCACGTTTTTTCCTTGATCCATTTTTCAGAGTACTCTCTATTTCGCTGTGAAAGATCGAAACTGAGTCCATTAAATTTGTAATATAAAGCAATATAAATCATAAAAACAGATAAACATTTGAATATTACTTGAATTGTTCTTCAAGGCCAATAGAAGGAGCAAACAATTTAGATTGCCTATTTTCCATCGTAGCATACATCTCTGAATAGAAAATCTTTGTTTCTTCCATGTCATTATTGAATTCTGCGCACGCTATAGCCAAATTTTGCAACTCTTGCTCCGCGACATTCTTTATGCCTGACCATCTCTTCCTCTCTCACTTCTTGAAGTCATTTTGTAATCTGTAATGTACATCTAAATTTTAAAAACATCCAAAGGTATATATACATATGAGTATTGCTGGTAGTTTTTGGCAGTTATTTTCTGATAAATTTAACAGTTACCATGATCTGTAACAATCGAATGGTAGTTAACAATTTGAATTTTTTTTCCTGTTTTCAACTGTCATGTTACTCTTAATTTTTGATGTATCCTTATGGAATGTGCTGATTAGGTACTCATTATGAGAAGATACTTTTAAAAAGGTTTACAAAAAAGCATTTTACATGTGTTGGTGCATACTGTGCATATTTACATACTCATTCTTTTCCTCATGTTTGGAGATCATCACTTCTACTGCAAGAGGATGAAAATCAGGATCATTACATTGTTTTGGATTAATCATGCATCAGCCTATGAGTGCAACGTTCTGATATCCCTGAAGTCTATCCGCACTTAATTTCTGATATAAGTACTGACGCCTTAAGTTTTGATAACTTCCTATCTTCAGTAAGTTTTGATTTCCAGTTAAGTTCTGATTTGTGATGTCATGTCTAATCTGATTTGTTTAGTTTCAGAACTTATTATCAGAATATTAGAACTTAACTGGAAATCAGAACTTACCGAAGATGGGAAGTTATCAGAACTTAAGGAGTCAGAACTAATATCAGAACTTAAGTGTGGATACACTTTAGGGATGAAAAATGGCTAATTTACAGGAGAGGATCTGGAATAAACAAAAGAAGATATGCTTGGAGAGTTGGACAGCTAAATGACTTATATCCATTAAACAAAAAAAGATGTTTATCTTGTTTACTCGTGCAACAGCCTATGAATGCGGCTAAGTGTATGCATCAAAGTTTTTCAGAGTTAGGAATGTAATTAACATGTGAATATGCCTCATATTATATACATCCTACTATTTTTTACAATTATCTATTATGGTTGGATCAATTTTATCGTGGAAATTAAATTTAAATACTATCTGTTTTAATCTTTAGTAGCATGACATCATGAATTGGAGTGGATGTTTTAACATTAATCACATTTTTGTACTTCTTGAACATGTCTGCCAGTACATTTTTCAAATTAGATAGAACATTAAGAGGGATGAATTTTCACTTTACATGTAGTAATCATATATTCTCACAGAAAAATTTGATGCATTTGCAAAAAGAATATCCATATGTTGTAGTTTGACAATGTACGTGATGTACTTAACGTTAAATTCAATTTTCTAACTTTATAGCTACTATGATTTACCTAAAAAATATGCCAACTAAAGAAAATTTTAAAAAAGATGTAGCAATCTCTTGAGATCGAATTTCAAGAGATTATGATTTTCAAAAAAAAAGTTTGTACGTTACAATATGCAAATCATTACAAACATATAGAGGTTTATGAGAGCAAACCAAATTTATAGATAAGTATGAAAATGAAAAAGGTAGAGTTTACCATGTGCATATTAGTCATCAACTTGAAAATATATAAAAACTATATATTAGTATGATATTGACAATAAAACGGCACTCCCGTTTTAATATTAAGGATTTTGGTTCAAGGTTTCATCACCAGCCTCAAAACTTAAGTTGCATATGAAAATACAAAATTACAATATAATTCAATATAATTTAAAGCATAAGCACATGGAACACGTTCAAATTGATATAAAGAGTATTCCAACAGTATCACAATATCAAAATTCAATTTCTAAACTACATTTATACTGTTAAGTAGCAGGTTCAGATTCTAAGAAATATATGGAGGATAATTACTAATTGGGAGGATTGACTTCAATGTTAAAAGTTGGAACAACACTGTCTTGCTGTAATGTGAAGCGTAGATTGTCATCCTCCTTTAAGTCAAGATCTTTGACAAATTTGCTCCATCCACGCGAAAATCTGGCAACTGTCTTGTTTAGCACTATTTTTATGTCCCAAACTCCTTGGCCAATTCTGAACTTTACCATGTCTCCGCTTTTCCATATTTGATCTCGGAATCTTATAGTTCTAGGAATGTGCTGCACAATAGTTGAATATGTTAGCATAATTTGATAAGTCTGTTCCTGAACATAATATAACAAGGTATTCGAAATAGTTATATTATACTCTTATATATTATTATTTACCTCTCCATTACATTTAGAGTTCAAGAGACTTCCAGCCAATAATTTAGAAAACTAGAGATTCATTCCAACTTGTGCATCATGTGGATTGTTGTTTTCCATCAACTGCATATTCTGTATTCCAGCATTGTCCTGTGCAGGGTTATCATATCCTTCCACCTCCATCTCATTTGACAGATCCAAAATTTCAACATTTTCTTCTAAGTACGGATATAAGACAATATTAATTTCAAGACCACTGCTTATGTAAAAGGACCCTGCAAAGTAAATAAGGAAACAAAACATATGGCATACCAATTCCAGGAGGTGAATCTGTAACATTATCTTCAAAAAGAAAAAAATTGGCACTAGGCTTTCTCCTCCGATTACTTTCTGCTGTGAAACGTGTAATTTAGAATACTTTATTGGCACTAGCCCATAAAGTATTCTAAATTTTGCATCGTATCTCACATCCCACAGAATCCCATTGATTATAATATGTTCAACACCAAGGAGATGCTTTTCAGTCTCCTGGCCTAAAAACTTTGGGATTGTCTGTTACAATGTTAAAATATAAAAGAATTATTGATCATTTACTAATAACATACAAGAATATGGGTAAAGAACAATAGGTTACTCACAATATATCCAAGCTTCAAAGGAGCCTAAAAAAAATCTTATAAAATGATCTTCTTCCATTTCTATCCCCTGTTCATTAATTATCAAATTTAAATTTATTACTAAATATATTTGAATCTTCTAGATATTAAAAGACTGATGTTTCAAATAAAGTGTTGCACCCTCATAGCAAAAGCAAAAGAATTGTGAGATACCTTCTTTTTTCTCAGCTTCCACTTCTTTCTCATTAAAAATAAAAAGTAGAACAACCTCTGGTAGCTCATGAGCCATATTCATAGCTATTACATCACCTGCACAGATATCTAACTCCTTCAAAACTCCAGACCATCCTTTCCCAAACCAACACTTTTCTCCAACCCAATGGATGAGTACATCCCATTTTCTGCAGCTATGCTTCAAACAGATCTTGGACATTTCTTTTCATCGCTTATACAAATTTTCCAAATGAGTAGGCAGTTCCTGTTCAATTGAGCACATTGAATATTAGATTTAAGATAAGTAAACCAAATGTTTATACATATGAGGTAAATAATAAATGTATAGATAGAGAGAGTTTTTACCATATTATCCAAGTCCTCCATACTTGAGTATTGTCTGATCACCATCAAGGATTATTCACAATCAAGTCTTACAACATTGTAGTGAATACAAGCAAGGTACCTCTCAGAAACATCATGATTATGACAATATATAAACTCATCCATAATCCAATTATTATATTTCTCTTTATTGAAGAAAAACATTGGCTCAACTGATGGATGTGTAATCGAAACAACCATATGGTTGAAACACTGGATAGTAAAGTTGTCATACCCATAATAATCAAAAACAACAACATAATACATCTTTAAATCATAAAATCTCATAAATTCCTGAAGGCCGCAGATTTTTTTTCGATACTTATCATATTCCGCATTCCAAACAATTGTCTTGCACTTTAGGTGTAATTGGGAATGAAGTTTACTCCTGAATTTATCAATAAAACTAGACGGAACCCTCTGCAATTTTCGATAGATAATGCAGTGAGGTACAATATAAATTCAACTTAAACAGTTAAAAACTTACAAATGCTCTATCCTCATCTTTCTCCACATTTGCAGGAAAAAAACTGCCTAACGGTTTTCGTCCTCTACCTACATTTAACATTTATCAATCATGTATACCTAAGTTTTTAAATAAGAATCCAACAAGCAATTAAAAACATTGTCTGACATATTTACCCATATCCCAGTCAATATTCAATGAGTCGTGCTTTCTCTTAAGTTCCTGAACATTGAAATTTAAAACTCAATCCAAAACAGTTCATGAAGAAATTTTCAAAAATTCGTGAATAATCTACTTTTGGAAATCTTATCAATCTGCTATACGGAAGTATAGGCATCCAGCGGTGAACTAATTATATCAATTTGAAATTAAATCATTGTCTATATGACTCCGAACTAAAACATGCAATCAACATCAATACGAACCCCCGGTGATACTCTATCTCGCGAACTACTGACGGACACAATACATACTAAACTCGGCTAAGTAAAGTTCAGTATCTGTTACTCTTATACATACAAATAGAGAATTACATATACAAATCTCATTAAACAAACTATTAGCCATGAATTTTACAACCAATTGATAAACAACTAAAACATGGATATATGGGAATACTAACCTCCATAAATTGTTCATAATCTTCTGATTCAGAGAGTTGGTTTCCATGATTTGAAGTAGTAGCCATCGATTCTCCCTCGGCAGAGCTCTGTTCTATGTTTTGTTTGTAGTTAACGGTATTTTACCTAAGTCCAACACTTTATGAACGATATGTTGGGTATGAATTACCTAATCTTTAAAATTTTAAATTCTTTTAAATTAAATATTACAATATACATACTATTGAAATTGTGTAAAGATTATTAAATTAAATTTTACGTTTTATCATTAAAATCATATCAGAACAAAATATATTTTAATTTTAATCCTTATATGCTTATAAATTAATAATTATCACATTTTATAAATTTATAATTATCACGTTCTATGTTTTGTTTGCCGTTTAACGGTATTGTGCCTAAATCCAACACTTTGTTAAATATATGTTGGGTATGAATTACCTAATCTTAAAAAATAAATCTAAATTCTTTTAAATAAAATATTACAATATACATGCTATTGAAACTTTATAAAGATTATTAAATTAAATTTTACATTTTATCATTAAAATAATATAAGAATAAATTATATTTTAATTTGAATCTTTATATGAGTATAAATTAATATTTATCACATTTTATAAATTAATCAACACAAATTAAAAAACACATGTTGAGATTATTTTATTTTATTATTAATTAAATAAATTATTCTTAAAACATTTCCTTAATAAAATTGTAATATACCTGAAAATTAATCTATATCACATGAAAAAATGTGAAACATTCGCTGATTTTATTAAAAACAAAAATTAAAATTAGTTAATTATGTTTTAAAATAAAAATTATGACAACATATCATATATTTTTCTAACATACGTGAAAAAGTATATCAGTGTACATTTTTTTCATTAACTGAAAAGTTACGTAAATATTTCTCTTTATATTATTTAATATTTTTAAAAAAATTAAATATATTTAGAACGCGTAGCGCGGGCAAAAATCCTTAGTTAAGCAAAAAAACCAAATGAGATATTTAGAAAAAAAACACTGATGAATATATTTAGAAAAAAACTAACATTAGGAAAAAAGTTAAAAAACTAAGTGATTAATTTAAATAAAAAGATAGAAAACAACTAACTGTTTATTTGGGAAACATATAATAAAAATTAGAAAAAAAAACTAACGAATTATATTAGAGTCAAAGATGAATTAATATTTTACAATTTTTTTAATGTTTAATGACAAAATTGTAAATTACATGTAGTTCACGTTAGCAAACTTGACATACTTGAAAGTTGACCATGAATTCCCTGATATTTTAGCATATTAACCCGTTAGTTTTAAAGTCAAAGACTTGTCTTCTAGGAATGTCAGTTTTCAATGCTATTGTGTGCCGGATATGATCAATTCAATTCGTTGATCCTACGGAATATTTTGGCGGATCATATTAACTTGTACTACAAAAATTGAAATTTCCTCTTTAGTCCATGATGGCACATAATTCTTCTCACGTCTACGGGGATGTCTGTAGACATGCTACCTTACTCCACGCCCTATTATTATAAAGCTCCTAGAAAAGTATCTTTTCTTATTTCTCAACCCTAGGGGTGCCCATGGGTAGGGTTAACCTGACCAATCCGCCTCTACCCGACAGTATTTTCTGTCAACCCAAGCCGTTAAAACAAAACAGAACTATAAATGAGTTATAAATTATAAAACTCAAAATTCATGGGTTGGTTTAGGTTTTTGTAAATTTTAACTCTAACACAACCCGAAATATATATAATGGGCCTGGACAGGACCTTTAATTTTCTAGACTGATATACACGACATCAGTGTAATAACGCGAATTTTTGAGACTTTGTAAAACTTTTTGATGAATAGTAACCCTATCAATCGGCGAAACCTTTTTAGCCACAGTATGTTATGCATGGGAAATGTAGTTTCCGAGTCGATAACGTAATTATACGTACCAAATAAGTGTATGTAAAGTGTAAACGCCATTAGTTTTCGAAGAAAGCTAACTTTGTAAAACGACCATATCTACGAACCATCGAGGAATACGAGAATCACAATACAATTACAAATTTAAAGTCCTAAAAATTAAAACCCAAGTACAAGGCTTCAAAGTATAAAAGACGTATAAGAAAGGATTTACCCCGCGAACCGCTTACGAAGATTTATTAGGAAAATGAATTAGCGACCAAACGAACACGTAAGCGAATAAATAAAACGTATCAAGACATGCAAACCATGCAAACTAACTAAGTAAGGAAGTAACCAAGTTTAACAACCTAATAGTACCAACCTAGTAAGCATAGTAACCTAGCTAGCAAATAGTGTCATGAATAGTAATGGTGGTACTAAGCCTAGCAATATAACTTGAAAAATAGCCTAGCTAGAAATATATGGATGCGATTTGCATATCTTAGAAATATGTACTAAATATTTCAACACTTATACAAGAAGCAACTAGAAAAACAAATTAAAAATTTTCTCTCTCTTAAAAAACACAATGTTGATTTTCAAGAACACCAAGAAAAGAAAAATTCAAATCTCATGTCCTACTAATTCAAAAATCACCAAATTTTAACCAAAGCTTCCTCATAACATTTACAAGGGAATTTCAGAATTTCATGGTCATTGGATTAGTATAGCATAGTCAAATCCTTGCTCAAAGTCGATAATGAATAGTAACTCCGAAAATTTCTTTTTATTTTCTTGATTTTCCATGAAACTTTAAGACTCCTAAAGTAAACCAAGGACTCACCAAGCATCATCCATCAAGAAGAGAACCTCTCAAGAATCCAAAAAAGATATAAACCTTCTTTCAAACTTTGATTAAGTTTATGTTTCAAGAAAAGTATGGATCTTGGTTATAAACCTAGTTTTAATGGTAGTTATGTTGATTTCTTGATTTTAAGTTAGTTAGATGCTAAGGTTAATGTTTTGGCATTAAGAACTTGATTTTTTTGAGAGGATTATTTTTTAAGATGATGATATGATATTTTTTGGTTATTGATTAGTATTTTAGAGCGAAAAAGAAACTTGAATCGTAATCATAACATCGATAAATCAAGCGAATCGTAGCCTTAAGTTTCTGCAGAAATATATAAAGTATAAACTGTGATTTCTTCAAAAGTAAGACTTGTAAATGATAAATCTTGTTGTAAGGATCATTTAGGCGCTTGAATCGCTTGATTTCGATTTACGGTTCAAAAGTTACGCCCGTTTTAGTGAAAACGATTTACGCGATAAAAACTGTTACGAATTACGAACTTTAGAAATATAAATGATCGAATCAGACGTATTCAAAAATTATGAAGTTTTTACAGAGCATTAGAAATAGAATATATTAATTGCATAAATATTTCAAGTAAAAATATTGATTTTTCAATTTAATAAAAATGTCTGAGCCGAGGTCGCGCGGAGTAAGAACACTAAACTCAACCCACTGCTAGAAAAATGGTGCTTCGGGATTTTCACCCTGTTACCAGAAAACCATTTTTAAAATATCTGTTTTAAATTTTTTCTAGATCGCGCACGCGAAAACGGTGCGTCAATTGAGTTAACGGTTTGAGAGAAATCAACGTTTTAGTAAAAACGGTATGAATAGTAAAACTCCGTAGTTGACCGAACTTTTAAAATGCTTTTCACCTATTTAAATTCATAGTTTAAAAATGAAACTTTTATGATAAATATTAAAAACACTCAAAAAGCTCCTTGTGGTGGTTTCGTATTAAAATATTAATTTTTCGATTTATTAAAAATGTTAGAGTGTGAGTCACGTAATAGTAACATTCTGTTTCGGTCAAGGATTGATACTTATTTTGAGTCGGTCGAATTTTGAAAATTATGAAGTATTGTACTTATTAGAAATATAAGTCGGTGATGAGATTAGGAATACTGATTAAGATTATGATATTTATTGATTAGAAAACCCAAAACGAGTGAAAGTCGGGAACGTATCTTGAACTCCAGGCAAGCTTACAAACCCTAAACTTTCAAAATTGTTTAAACTGTTTTAACTGTTTTACAGAACACAATATGTTGTTGCGAGTAATTGTTAATATTATTGATATAGTAAAACAACGGATTTGAAATGATATATTTAGATCGAGAGTCGGTCAGTGTAAGTTTATATAAACTCGGAAGTATTCCGAAGGTGTTTATATTTGAGAATATATACGCTAGCGAGTAGCGTGGTATTATATATTATAGACAGAGAGTCGGTTGGTATAATTTATTTAAAAACCCGAAAGAATTCTGAAGATGTTTTGGACGAGTAAAGTCTGTATCTATTTTATTACAAGGGACTCGATGTCCTCTTACGATTTATTAAATACCTCGAATTTTATTTAAAAATGATTTCTAAAGATTGTATTCTCTCAACTCTATTTAATTACCCGAGAAATGAATATTATTTAAGATATTCATTTAGAAAGGGAGAAGTATTCTCCAACGTGTATTTTATTTTGAAACCAATTATTTTATATATATTAAAGATTAATTTAATTACTTAAACATAAATTAGTTAAGGAATATTATTTTAAATATTCTTTAAAATAGGATTATTCGAGGATTAATTATTTAATAATTATTATTTAATCATTAAATATTTATTAAATGATTTAATATCATTTAAAAATCATGAAACCTATTTTAAAATCTTTTCTGAGTTTTAGAAAATTATATTAATACTTTTAGATCTACAAAGAATATTATCTCGACATGCTTTAAATAATTTGACTATGACGTCGAAGGAAACTCCCTCTTATTTATTTATTTGTTGACAACGGTAAACTTATATTACCCTAATACTTCCTCCGAAAATCCTTGGAAGTACATATATATAAGATGAGCTGTATCTATCAACAAGCAAAACGCTTGTGGAACTTCGATATAGTTTGATGTTCCAAGTATATGATAGGATTCTTAAAAGGACAAGGGAGGGTAGAGACCCAGTACTTCGTGTACTGAGGAGACTACTAGTACCGTATGAGACAGTACCATGTGTACTCAAGGACCTACGAAGTGTGTGTGTACCCGGAATGGGACACGTAGCCTGTATGCGGCCAGGGTGATATCTAAGAGTAAGGAAGTCATCCCTCTACGTGTAGAAAATAATATTATTCTGTTGTACGACTTATCATCGTATAGTAGGGCTCCGGAGACTGTCCTATTCTTCCAATTTGAATTGAGATGAAATATTGTAACCCAAGCCTAGGTGATGCGTTTACCATTAAGGTATTTGCATACTAATAAGTCAATCAAATAATTGTTTTGAAAAGAGGTGTGTATCACCAAGAATATTACTTTGAATAAATACATATCCTTATACGGATTAATATAATTTCTTTAACAGCCTTTTCATACCGTTGATTATTATGGCTGAGCATTATTGTTCACTCTTGCTTTCTTTTAAATGTCATAACATAACATATTCCCAGTATGCCGGTGTGGGGCTTAGTCACTTGAAATCGTGGGGAGAATCCCTTACAACTTTATCTCAGGTAGACCAGAGTATTCTTATAGGTATAAGATGATAGTAGTAATTGTTGTAACTTCATGTAGAGGTTACGAATAATTGTTTAAGATCCTGTAAAGTATATTTGAGTTGTAATAAAAGAGGATTACATTGTGAACATCGTTTATAAGGCTATAACTTGTGTGTGTGTGTGTGTGTGTGTGAGATTGGGGGTCTGTGATATAGATTTATTGGAGTATTGAATTAATACAGGTTACACATAGTTGAAAAATTGTGTGACGACCCAGATTACTGACCCCATATTTGGGGGCGTTACACATAGTCTCACATGAGTTCGAGAGCACACAGCGGCGCATCACTTGTACGTCTCATATTTTAGGTAAAAAAATTATGCTTGTTCCTAATTATTCTTTTAATTATGCTTGTTCATCACTTAATTTGTGTCTATTAGAAATTAGGATTATACTTAATTTTTTCATCTTTTAGCAATGTTTAACTTTCGTTCCTAGTTTTTATTTATCTCTTAGTTTTACCTATTTGTTTATCTATTAGGATGATTATACTTAATTTGTTCATCTCTTAGCTACATTTAACTTTGTTGTAAATCATATGTATAATATGCTTATAAACTGTTTGGTAAAATGTTTTAGTGAATAATATGCTTTAGCTATGTTTAATTTTGTTGTAAATGATATGTATAATGGGTATACTATATAATATACTTCTAAACTGTTTGGTAAAATGGTTTAGTGAATAATGTTTGGTAAACTGGTTAAGAGTTAAGACGTTAAGTAATCTTAATGTTTCTATTATATTTTTCAGGATTAATGGAGAGTTTAACCCCAAACATCACCCCTAATTCAGTTCCGATTATCACCCTGATTCCTAATCCAGACTACACCCTGAGCCAGTTCCAATTATTGCCACAAATCCTGACCCAAACACTACACCTACTGAAATCAAATTACCTAAAAAAGAAGGGGACCTTGAGCTAAACACAGAAAATAGGAAACCTACAAAAACTTCTGATGTTTGGGATCATTTTACCAAGATCCCGAAAGGAAATCCTCTACATCTGAGGTGCACTTACAATTATTGTGGGGCAGATTACGCTTGTCATAGTAGACGCGTAGGCACAAGAAGTTTATGAGCGTATTTGGACAAGTGTAAGAAGAATCTGAATAGAATGACTCTACTTTATGAAAAGCAGAAGGCATCTACTTTATGAAAAGTAGAAGGCATCTACTTTATGAATGATTAGAAGACGACTAAGTCTTGTAATAGAACGCTGCCTGACTCTATAAAAGGGGAGCTAAGTCTTAGGAAAGATCATCTTGTATTCTTACAACAAAAGCTCTTTCTTAATTCTAGAGAGTACTTAGTAATGTATTGCGAGTAGTAACCCCAACGGGGTTCTAAGCTATGTATTATGTAAGGGTTTGAAAAATAAATAATATTTTCCTATTTTGACAATACTCATGGGTTGTTCCGCGTTTTGGTATCAGAGCCTTGTTGTTTATTTGATTCTTTAGTATCAAGGGTTGATTATATCCTGGAGGGAGTAAGTCATAGCGAAGTACCGTTAGGCAGGTGGCCGTTGAGGGAAGCAGGTGCATCCTTGGAGTAATCAACATCAGGATAACTACAGAATTGAATAAATTCTCGGATCATATCTCACAAAGAACTCAGGTATGTCAAAATCAGGTATTATATTATTGAACCTTACTGCAAATACAAATGCTTAGAACTCTGTATTTTTAATAAGTGTTAAATCTTTTTAAATCCTCTCATTTTATGAGTAGCAATAACCATCCGTGGTTAGTAAATATATCTGGTAGTGCCATGATTTCCATGAATAACTATCAATATTTAGAACACCTTTTACAGGTTTCTAGAAAGATTGTCCGTGAAAAAGACAATAGAAACATTAGATCTCTTATCTGGGATCTAGAAGAATTTAAAACTGAACAAGTTCAATTCTATAATAAATATTCTATGCAAATAGAAACAGAGATATCTTCTCTTAAAAGAATTCTCAGTTATGATCTTATTAAAAGTCCATAAATGAGTTTGTTAACAGAAAAATATCCTGAGGAAACTCAAGATGAAAATAATTTGGAAATCGAGTTTTCAGAAAATGAAAAAGGTTTTCAAGCAAGCTTTTTGGTAAAGCAAGAAATTCTTTCTAAAATCAAAAGAAGCAAACTTGATTTAAGAAAAGAGAAAATATTTAACATTCCTATGTTAGATTATTTTAAAAGAAAAAACAATATCTTTTATTATATCTCTACCAAAGAAATGCATGTAGATATAAAAGATACTACAGGTTTAGTTTATCTGCCTTTAATCACTAAGGAAGAGATAACCAAAAATTTGTTGAAAATAGACTCTAAGATAAGATCTACTATCAGCGTAGTTCACTTAGGTGCTATAAAAATTTTGCTTAAAGCAGAATTTCAAGAAGGAATAGATTCTCCTATTAAAATGGCTTTAATAGATAATAGAATCAATGACCGAAAAGACTGTATTTTAGGTGCTGCTAGAGGTAATTTAGCATACCAAAAATTCATGTTTACTGTCTATCCTAAATTTGGTTTTAGCTTAGAAACTAAAAATCTTGATCAGATATTATCTTTCGTACATGACTTTGAGAGACATAATCTGATGAATGCAGGTGATAAAGTATTCAGCTTAACTTATGTTGTTGCTTATGCTTTAACCAATAGTCATCATAGTATTGACTATAAGAAAAATGAATATATCGAATTAGACGATGTATTCTCAGAAATAGGATCTGTAGAAGAAAAGCAATTTTCAGATATCAGTCCTTTAGATAATTCTTGGGCAATTGATATTGCAAAGAATAAGCCAATTCTAGGACAAAAACCTAGAATGAGTTTTAAAGGAAGAGCCTTAGAGGTTGGTGAATCCTCTAATACCTCTAATAAAGAATTACTTCATAGCATGTCCCGAAGAGTTGATGACTTATGTCAGAAACTGGATCATCTATAGTCGTTCTAAATACTAATATGCACCCGCATATTTATAAAAAAGGAAAAATTCTAGAGTTTAAGAAATTAAATGAAGGAATAGACCTTGAACCAAGGAAGTACGTCTTCAGTGGTGTTGTAGGAAGTAATAGCCTTAACACTATTGTGTCTTCAACGAATAATCTTAACCAGATTACAGGAAGATGTTTACTAGGAATCTACAACTTACTGTCCTACTTCGGACTAAGTAAAGATCCCAGTGAAAAATTTTCAAAATCACCTAGTATCTTCAACAGATATTCTACTTCTTTGAAAGGGGGGAGTAATGTGGAAATAGAAATTCTAAGAGACATAAAAAAGCTCTTAGTAAAACAGAACGCTAATATTGAAAAATTAGAAGTTCAGTTGTCACAACTTAGAAACACTAAAGTATGTGATAATGAAGCTACTGACTTCAAATTCAATGAAATCATAGAATACCTTAAGAAAATCTTAGGATGAGCATTAAGGAATTACTAGAAGATTTCGATAGAAATATTAAGCCACAAATAGGAGAAATCCTTAGGTTGCTTAAAATTCAGCATGCTAACCATGTTACAGATAACATTGAGGCAGCAGCAGCAAAGATCATTACTGAATTGAAAGCAACAATTCAAGAATGTCCTTGCAACCATGAAATCCTTGAAGCCCTTCAAAAAAGGCAGCATAAAGGAAAAGAAATCATCACAACAGATGAAGATCCAGAGCACGAATCAAAGATCTGGAAATATAGTTACCCCAACTATAGTGTCGGGAACGAAGAGCTAGGAACTGGAAAAAATCCTGGCAGTCTGACGTGGCCATTCGGTGTTGATAAGAAATCAACATGAATTACCTAAAAATAGTAGAAAAATTCTTCTGGGATAACATAGAAGAAGAAGAATTGCAGGTTAACGATGACAACTATAATGTCCTCGAACAAGCAATCAGGTTAATGGAGTTAGATGATGAATCTAAAGCCAACCAAGAAATAGAAGACAGTAATGAATTAAAATCTTTATTTGGTTTTAATGATTACAACATTCTTAACACAATTGAAAGTTTCAGTTCTGAAGAACAGGAAGACCTTCAAGAAAGAGAAGTTGATAGTTCTGAAGATGAGGAAATAGAAAACCTCAGGATGAACACTCATCAAACTTCGGCACCTCCTTCAACATCTTCTTCACCAAAAAGAGAAACAGGAGAAACATCAGGTACAAAGAACCCTGAAGGAAGCAGAAAAAGGAAAGGTAATTTCTATCCTTTTAATAATTCTGAGGCTAAAGGAAGTTCTAATATTTTTGGTAATAATATCTTATATATTGACGGAAAGCCAAACAGAAAAGAGCTCATAGACACTTGGGCAAAAGAAATTAGTCTTATTATTCAGACTAACAAAGACGCTTATGATGATCAGAACACAGTTTTATTATTGATCGAACATAAGACTTTAGGTGTCATTAATAATTTTATTAAAAACACCACTTGGGAACCAGTCATGAGTCCCGTTACAGCCTTTGAAAATGTATTAGATGGCATCTATACAATGTTCTTAGGAATTAATCAAGCTTCTGATAAACTGCAGGAGTTATTGAGAATAAAAGAAAAGGCAAGAACTAGGATCACTAATATGCAGCTTTGCGATATATGTTTCCTAGATCAATTTTTCTGTGATTATGAAAAATATCTATATCAATTAGATGACCAAGCGGAATATGTGAAGTATGTAAAATACTATCTCCTCAAAATTCCACTGGTAGGGTTAAAAGCTTTAGAAAGATTCAATCTAGAAGCTACTGGTCCAGCAGAGTATAGTTTAGCCTATGCTCAAAGAATTGTTAAAGAGGAAATCTCAAAAATTTGCGATTTAACAAAGAAACAAAAGCAGTTAAAGTCTTTTAGCAAACAATGTTGTGAAAAGATTGTTGAAAAACCATTTGAGTATGGTTGTAGGAAATCTTCTTACAAGAAGCACTTCAGGAAGAAGTCTTATAAACATAAGACTACTTACAGGTTTATCAAGAAGAAAAAGCCTTATAAACCAGGTAAATATTTCAAGAAAAAATCATCCAAGAAATTTTCTAATGATAAGAAAAAGTTTTGCCCAAAAGGCAAGAAAAATTGCAGGTGTTGGATCTGTAATGAAGAAGGACATTATGCAAATGAATGCCCTAATAGAAAGAAGAATGATGGCAAGGTCCAAATGCTAGAACAAATTTATTCTTTAGGATATATTCCTATTGAAGACCCCTATGAAGATACTCAAGAGGTATATTCAATTGAAGAATTGGACCCTGGACCAATAAAGTCAGATTCTAATGAATCAACTTCCTCAGAATCCGACTGAAGAAGAAGAAGTGATGACCAACATCACTAATCCAAACTCTATTTATATCTCAGGTAAACTAAAATTTACAGGATATAAACAGATTGAGTTACATTGTTATGTTGATACAGGCTCCAGCCTTTGCATAGCAAGTAAGCATGTTATTCCACCAGAACATTGGATTAACGCAGAAAGACCTATAGAGGCAAAAATTGCTAATGGGAGCACCATTACAATTAACAAGGTATGTAAAGACCTTAATATACTGATAGCAGGTGAAATATTTCATATTCCTACTGTTTACCAACAGGAAGCTGGAATAGATTTTTTAATTGGTAATAATTTTTGCCAATTATATGAACCATTCACTCAGTATACAAAAATGATTATACTAACCCTTTCAGGTCAAGAAGTATATATCAGAAAAATAACAACAGCTCGTAAAGTTGGAGTTCCGGGTTTCCTAGAATCAATGAAAAAGAATTCTAAAACCAAAAAACCTGATGCTATTAATATCAGCACTAATAAAATTTTTCTTTTACAGAGGGGGAAGGATGTTATTAGAAGATTCAAAGAATTAAATGATTGTAAAAATTTAATTCTTGATATAGAAAAGAAGACTATAATCGAAGGATTATTAGACTCTGTCTGCTCAGAAAATCCACGGGATCCCACAAAGACCAAGAAATGGATGAAAGCAGCAATCAAGCTCAAAGATCCTAAAACTGTAATCAAGGTTCGACCTATGAAGTACAGCCCACAAGATCGTAAAGAATTTGGCATACAAATTCAAGAGCTTCTGGATATGAAGATCATCATACCCAGTAAATCACCTCATATGTCTCCAGCATTTCTTGTAGAAAATGAAGCTGAGAAGAGAAGAGGGAAGAAAAGAATGGTAGTCAACTATAAAGCAATCAATGAGGCTACAATAGGAGACAGCCATAACCTACCGAATAAGGATGAACTTCTCACCCTTATCCGAGGTAAGAAAATGTTCAGTTCATTAGACTGTAAATCTGGATTTTGGCAGGTATTGCTAGACGAAGAATCACAGTTATTGACAGCATTTACATGTCCCCAAGGACATTATCAATGGATTGTGGTGACGTTCGGTCTTAAGCAGGCTCCTTCCATTTTTCAAAGACACATGCAGGATGCATTCAGGTCATTTGAATCATTTTGCTGCGTTTATGTTGATGATATCCTAATCTTTAGTGATAATGAACAGGATCATTTAAGGCATTTAGCAGCAGTTCTAAAAAGATGTCAACATCTTGGCATAATTTTATCCAAGAAGAAAGCACAACTTTTTAAAACAAAGATTAATTTCTTAGGGTTAGAAATTGATCAAGGAACGCACTGTCCTCAAGCTCATATTCTGGAACATATTAATAAATTTCCGAACAAACTTGAAGACAAAAAACAGTTGCAAAGGTTTTTAGGTATATTAACTTATGCATCTGATTATATTCCAAAACTTGCAGCCATTCGTGCACCTTTGCAGGTTAAGCTCAAGAAAGATATTCCTTGGGAATGGAAAGATTCAGATACTAATTACATTTGTAAGGTAAAAAAGAATCTGAAGGGATTTCCAAAACTCTATCATCCAGAGCCGGATGACAAGCTTATCATTGAGACAGATGCTTCAGGCGAATACTGGGGAGGAGTTCTCAAAGCAGTTAATTCTGATAAAGAATTAATATGCAGATATGCTTCAGGAAGCTTTAAAGACGCCGAGAAAAATTATCATTCAAATGAAAAAGAATATCTGGCAGTCATTAGAGTCATTAACAAATTTTCTATTTATCTAACTCCGGTCAAATTTTTGGTAAGGACTGATAATAGAAACTTCACTTATTTTCTTCGTATTAAGTTACAGGGAGATAATAAGCAAGGAAGATTAGTAAGATGGCAGCAATGGTTATCTCGCTACAGTTTTGATGTAGAGCACATCGAAGGAGTTAAAAACTGTTTAGCAGATTTTTTAACAAGGGAATTCCAGAAAGAACAGGTATGAAAAGCTAATACTGTTCATACAGGAATCCAAGGTCACTTTTTGGCTATAAATACAGAAGGAACTGAAGAACAAATCATAAAACATTTGCAAACACCTTCCTTCTTCACAAGTTTCTCTCAAAAGAAACATATACCATTGCGGGTATAAAACAATCTTCTTTCTTTGAAGATCCCATAAGCTAGTAGCTATGGAGAAGTTGCTTCTAGAAGAAACAATTCTTTTAAAAGAATGGTCGATTATCCAGGAAAGACTACACTTGGTGAGAGCCAAGATAGAGTTCGAAAGGAAATTCAATACTCCTCAAGAACAAAAGGTTATTTGTTCACCTTCCTCAACTCTGAGTGAAGAACAAACTAGCCCGGAGCAAACGGCTACCGGTAAAGGCTCAACAAATCCGTTGACACCTGTGAATTTGGTAAAAATTGAAACTGAGGAAATTACCTCACAACAAATGGTTAATTCATCACCATCTTCAGAAATGAACAAAGATGAGTCTATTCCTGAGCAAACGGCTCCAGGTAAAGAAATAACAAATCCGTTAAAAGCTGTTGCTTTGCCAGAAAGCAAGACTGAGGTTCAAACCTCCATAACGTTAGAAAAAACCTCTAATTTAAATTTGAGGCCTAACGGGGGAATTCAAATCCCTACAAAGACTGAAGGTCATACTTCAGCTGTCCCAAACGGATTCAAAGGCCCTAAAACCTATTATGTGGTGTTTAATGGTCCTAATGCAGGAATATACACTACATGGGAGATAGCTGAGAAAGCTGTAAAAGGATTCTCAGGCATTAAACATAAGAAGTACAAATCCTTTGCTGAAGCAAAAGTTGCGGCAAATATTTATACTACACAAGAATTCAAGCCACCTCTCCAGTTGATTAATTCTGTAGAAGCATTACGTCCAACGTATGCGGAGGCAATAATTCACCCAAAAGAAAGTTCTAGCAAAACTATTTTGGGAAACATCCCAAAATCTCAGCAGCTGTTAATACAAACGGAAGAAGATACCATTGAATCTTATTTTTCAGGATTTAATTATCTTTATCAATATGGAAGAATAGCCACTGAAAAGGAATTCGTTAGCGAACACTTCTTCACCACAGACAAGAAGAATGTTAGCTACTTCAATTTCTATCCAAACGCTGATCCAGACATGGTCTATGAAGCATACCAATATGGACTATTAGCACAAGTCTATCCTGCTAATAACCTTTTGGAAATTTCTAAGTTCCCCAAGGAGTTTAGAAAAGCAGTCAAGACATTTAAGAACAATTGTCTTAAAGGAAAAGAGATCGACCTCTTCATCAAAACCACTAGTACCATTATGTGCTGGGAAAATGAAGAAGAATATGATTGTCCACCTAATCAACCTTTACATTATATTCAGGTTGGTCCTGCCAAGGAAAAGATCTATTCTCCAAGCCAAGCAATGGAACCTACACTGGAGAAGAATGATTTAAGAGCACTGGCTGAAAATAAGTTATTGATTTTAATCAATAAATTATTTAGTGTTCAAAAGGAAGATAAGCTAAAGGTCAATTTAGCTACAACACATGCCTTAATGACCTCTTATTCCCATAAAGGATTAAGTGAAGATGACTACAATAAAGTGGTCGCCTTCAGAAGGCAATTGTTACACAAAGATGCTGTTGGATCGCATCAAGAAATCTTCTGCAAGAAAAAGCAAAAGGAGATAAGCAAATTCGGCATCCATCTCGAATGTCAAATCTGCGGTGTCACCACTCCAGACAAAAAAGCTGGAAAAAGAGTAATGGAGGACCCCTCCACTTCAGCAGAAGACAAAGAACTTTTGCCTAAAACAGGAATACTGCTCAAAGCAAAACCGGGACACCGTTTTTAGAGCATCTTATCTTTATGAAAAGCAGAAGGCATCTACTTTATGAAAAGCAGAAGACTAATAAAAAATAGAAAGTGCCTAGTTTTCAACCTGGTGGAGACAAAACAGGGAATCTACTTCCTGTTATATTCAACAAGTTCTGATGTAGGAATGCTTTGGCGAAGTTCGTGGTGAAGGATGAGCAGGTTTTCAATGTTGTAGAAGGAGTCGGGTTTAGGGAATTAATGCAAGAGTTGCAGCTAAAGTTTGTTATTCCATGAAGAAATACTCTTACAAGAGACATATATCATTTATTTTGTAATGAGAGGACCAAGTTAAAGAAAGAGTTGACTAAACCAGGCCAGCGGATTTGTTTAACTACTGATTGTTGGATGAACCGTACTTAGATATCGTACATGTGTCTCACTGTGCATTACATCAATTCTGATTGGAAGTTGTAAAAGCGAATAATAAATTTTTGTCAAGTTGCAAATCATAAGGCTAAGACAATTGGAAAGGTTATTGAAGCTTGTTTGCTTGTGTGATATGTTTGAGTGTTTCTCATTTAAAGTATCAATTTATGTACGTCTGAGGATTTACCTGTTTAGATTTTCAGTTTGAGTAATCATTTCCCTTCTTGTAATTGGGTTTTTGGAACCAGAATTTTGTATCAGAGTTAGCAACACCAACTTGAGTGAAGGCCAGGATATATTCACTTTAATGTAAAACATATAAACTAAGTACTTACCGTTTAAGATTTAAAGATCTTAAAAGACAACGACCAAGTTATTTAGCATGTTACAAACTGTTTAAGTCTTTAAGAGTACTGAATTAATTTACTACTAATGCAAAGGAAATACAGTATCCGGTTGTTATAAGAAAGCAATATAACACTTGAATAATACAGTTGAAGGTTAATTTAATAATTCAGATAATGACAATGATCTGGTTGATAAGACAATGACTTGGAAAACTGAGTGTGAAGATAATGAATATAGATTTTGGTATTAGTTTTGATAAACATAAGTACATGATACTATGATAGTGAATTATTTGCTGTCCTTTTTATATTTTTCAAATGTATTATTTTTTGTCTTTCACATTGCACTTTTTTGATAGGATTTTACAAAATTTTAATTTTATTTTGGTTTTTGGTTCACTAGTTTACCAGGATAGATTCACCAGTGCAGATTGCTGGAAAAGAAACACAAAAAAGAAAGATATTGGAAAATTATTTACAGCAACAACAATTGTTTGTCACTGAAAAGAAGAACGATCGTGAAAGATATTTGGCAGTTGACTGGTCTATCCAATGACCCCCTGTTTTAATATCCTCGATTGGTGGAAGGATAATTCAGGTAAGTATAAATTTCTGTCAATGATGGCTAAAGATGTCCTTGCAGTTCTTGTGTCTACTGTTTCCTCTGAATCAACATTTAGCACTAGTGGCCGTATTTTTAGACTCATTTCGAAGTTCTTTAAGTCCAAAAATGTTGGAGGCATTAGTATGCAGTCAAAGCTCGTTAAGGGAGGGTTATGGAGGTATCAAATCACGAGTTCATTTGGATGAAGCTGAATTTTATAAGTTTCTTGAATAAGGTACATGATTGACAATACACCACCTATTATGTGTCTTGTACTATGCACTAGTCTGCACTCGATAGTATCATATTTTGTTTATTATATTATGTTGTACTCATATTTTATTTATGCAATTTTTTTTGTAGAAAATGAAAAGAAGTCCAAGAATACTGCCACTTCAAATGACAAGATAATCAACATCGGCGACGAGTGACTCAACTAACAGCTATACGAACTGAATTGAAGTTGAAATTTTATCGGAATGTTAAATTATGTAATTTTTGATTTTATTATTAAGACTTAGTTTTATCGGATGAAATGCTCTTTTGTCATGTAACTTAACACTTAACTATTTTATAATTTGTTTGAACTTAAAAAAGTTGGATGAACCAACTTAACTGCTAAGTAGATCAATTTATGTACTTATGCAACAATGATATGACTATCATTTAATTCTAAGACAAAGAACAAATTGGGTTTTGATTAAACTAAGAGATTATACTATATAACATTAATTAAGAGAATTGAGGTTGAATTACTTATATATATGAGACAAACATGGGATTCTAACTTCGTTAAATACTTCATTCAAATTCATTGTTCTTAACCTTAGCATGCAACGATGATGATAACTAATTAGATAACACGAAACTAGTAAAAGCTAACTTTCGTTGCACAAATACCCTACTACCAGACATCCACAAAAGAGATAGAAGCCGAATAGACACCAATTATGTTGAGACCCTACATGTCTATAGAATTTGATAATATAAAGGTTTAATGTGCAAGTTATATATCATGATTATATAGGGCAAGTAAAATGGTTAAAATTACCTACGAATCATGCATAATAAATACATGAACATATGCTAGCATGGCAAGTTCTAAACCTCTAAATTCACTGTCACTTCAATAGAGATTAACACGCTATCTTATAATTTCGCGATGCTCATAAGATGAATAAGCACAACCAATACTAGGATATCATAAAATCAACACACACTTAGGTATCAAAACAATTAACTATAGAAATCCATAAATAAATCCGTTAGAACCCCACGATAACAATTAGTTCATAACTGAATAAACTAAGTCTTTATAAATTGAATAACTAATCAAAGTACGTTAACAAGGGTATTATTTTCAACAATAAAGAAAACAAGCATCCAAGATTACAACTTAAGCAAAGAATCACAAGTAAAATAAGCTCTTCTTCTCCTTCATTGAATTTGTGCTATTAGGTCTTCTTGTTGTTATCTCCTTGCTCTCCGTTATGAAAAACGTCTTTAAAAAGTCTTTAAATAGCAGCCCATCTAATCAGGAGTCCAAAAAATCAGTCTTCCCATAGAAACAGGATTCTTTAAAATTGACCTAGCGCGGCCGCTCCCAAGTGTAGCGCGGCCGCGGTGAGCTTCTGGAAAAAACTGAAACTTCTTATTTTTTTTTGCTTTCAACTACTTGTTTCTTTTACGCAAACGATCAAGGCTCCATCATAACACTCTTCTAGCATAACAACAATATAAAACCATTCCTACTTCCGATTATGCCCTGAAATGCAAAACACTACAAAAACACATCAAAAACACAAACAACATGAGTACAAAACACCAATTGGAGCCTTTATAAAGCGTTCTAAGTGGACATAAATGCCACTTAACACACCCCCAAACTTGAACCGATGCTTGTCCTCAAGTATAATTGACTCAAAAAGAAGAAATAAAAATACATGAATACAACTAATCATGAATGCAACGATCCCCTCAAATTAAGTAAACCAACCAATGAGCAACATCTAAACGAATGCAATTATTCGCACAAAGTTCAATCAAATCCCACAAATCAAATCACTAGCCAAAAATGTGCGTGTGTGCAATTACTTAACAGATATACTCTCGCAACTAGGTCAATAATTATAACTCACCACTCATCAAGGCAATCACAAGGTTATAAACTGAATAAACGTTAAACTCAAAATGATTGACAACACTTCAATTTTATCAAAGTTATACAAAGATTCATGCTTTTATTGATAACACATAACAAACACATATATGCTTATTTGATCGTGCAATGAGTGAGGTCCACCAAAGACTTATGCAATAATACCCATGTTGCGAGCGTTAGGTTAGAGGATCCCAGACTATAAAAGCCTTAGGTCACTAGGCACAAAGTCCCCAAGAACTTTATAACTCGAGTATTAAAGAGCCCACTCGTGATCAACTATGCATAATACATATTATTTATTTCTTTTTTTCTTTTTTTTCTTTTTACTCTTTTTATATATTTTTTTTTCTTTTCAATAATTTCTGAACGAGTGCATTTCGCTCCGTCTCGCTCAACCCTAGACTACTCATATAAATATGAGTCGGCTACTAGCCATTTGATGCCTAGCCACAATTAATAATGAAATCTTATATTTTTCTCCAATTTTAAAAATCCATGTTATTTAGTCACTAAGAGAATAACATATATTCTAGACATAAACAAGTGATTAAACCACGACAAATAATCAAGTCATGATCATGATCTAGCACTCAAGCGACCTATAAGACTTAGTGAAAATTTTATTATTTCTAGCATGCAAATCAATCTGTTAGGACTTAACATTCCTCCATACGACATCACTACAGTCGAATCAACATCACAAATTAATCGAAAAAGCAACCTAAGGGATCATGATATAATGCAAATGCAACTATATGCAACACACTAACAAGATAACAAATACGCAAACCAAAAATAAAAACAAAAAACTACATGACAAATTTGCAAACTATATGAACTAAACTATCATGAATATGCATCTAAATGGACTCATACACAAATATTCCTTCACTACCACCCCCAAACTTAAAATTTTCACTATCCTCAGTGAAGGTAATAGTAAGTAATCAAGGCATACCTACTCGGAATCAGGATGGTCATCACCCTCCGCGGGTGTAGTGTCAGAAGGCGGGTACACAGAATCCTCTCTGAAAACTGGCCACTGAATATCAACTCTTATTGCTCAAAAAGTTGTACCCAAGGCCCGAGTAAGATCCCGCACAAACCTGTTATGTGACTCATACATTGCATCCATCTGCCTCATCAAGCGCCTATACTGCGCCGGGCCCAAACTAGCACTCTCCTCTGCCTCCTGCTGCTGCTGCTGCTGCTGCTGTGAAGAACCGACCTCACCCATCTGATACCTCCACGCTGCTCTGCGTGCCTGAGTTGAACCACCAGCATAAGTCTTATCAGCTGGTTGGCCACCTGGCAAGTGCTTATAGGTGTACCCAAGTCCCTTCTCATCAGCCTTCCCACCAAACCACTCCTACATTACTACGATCGTAGAAATGTTGATGGGGGCACCGTAACACAAAGCTTGGTCATAATCGAGGCATAAGGGATAGACCTCGTAGTGCTTCCACGCAAAAAACTCAAAATACCCTGATAAATAATGGAACCGAGATCCACATAATCTTCCTGCAAAATCTCCCACAACAACTTTGCACAATCCACAGTCACATCATGTACATGAGAAGAAGGCATGATGTTCGTACAAATAAAAGAATTCCAAGCACGAGCAAACCTGTTCATGCATGAGGCAGGGAAATTGGCATACTCGTTCGATCCCCTCTTCAACTTCCAATGTGTATCCGGGAGACACAGTGTAGCCACAATCAAATCTAAATCAAAATCATCCCATGTCTTATTAACCCACTCCTCCTGAGTAGGTTGTCTCTCGGGATGGTTGATCACCTTCCGAATAACCTCCATAGTATAGTCCACTGTCAACCCACGAACCACCGAGTACCCGTTCTTATCCGCCTTTACATTCGCGTAGAACTCGCGAATGACACTCATAGGTACAGTCGCGGGTGCCTCACAAAAAGAAACCCATCCCATCTCCAAAATTATCTCAAGAAACTTACCATCCTTACCCGAAGGTAGAAAACCCCTCTCATTCGCTATTGAATTCGATAACAGCCTTGTGTACTCCGCTTCAGCCTCAGGAGTAACAAATCGAGGCCTCGTACCCCCAACACTCAAATAATCGGTAGTGGCGGGGTTATTGCCGCTACTAACTTGGGTGCGTCCTCTCTCTGGTGCCATTGGATGATAAATTGAGATAAGAGAAGTGTGTAGAGAGATTTAGGGTTTTAGAGGATAAAAGTGATGGAGATGGATGTATATAAGTGTACATATATATAGGGAATTTGGAATTTGTATTAGAATAGAAGTGGGATATGAATATAGGATTTGTGGAGATAATGGGGTGATTTGAGGGCTAAAAATCGGTTATAAGGAATCGTAACTGATGTGGGAAACTCTTTTTATGTTTTTATAATTTTACGCTTTTCTCTTTTCTTTTTTTCAGCTCCAGGGCTTCAGCGCGGTCGCCCCGCCGCGCAGCGTGGGCACCCCGTGTCTCTGCTGTTGCAGCACGGTCGCCCCACTTCCCAGCACGGGCATGCGCAACTTCTGTACTTTCAGCGCAGCCGCCCCGCTTCCCAGCGCGGGCGCGCCATGCTTCTGGAAAAAACACCCTATTTTTTTTTAATTTTTTTTATCTTTTCTTCTGCTTTTTTATTCCTTCTATCTTCAACTAATATACACAATCTTGGGTTGCTTCCTAAGAAGCACTTGATTTACGTCGCTAGCTTGACGTAGATTTCAGAGATCAAATGGATAATTAAACGGCACTAACCACCTCACGGTTTGCCATATCCCCACAGTAATGCTTCAAACGATGTCCATTTACCTTAAATGCCTGGCCTGGATCATTCTCAAAAATTTCCACCGCTCCATGTGGAAACACAGTTTTGACAACAAACGACCCTGACCATCTCGACTTCAATTTTTCAGGAAAAAGATGGAGACGAGAGTTGAACAAAAGTACTTGTTGCCCTAGATCAAATTATTTGAGCACTAGACCTCTATCGTGCCACCTCTTGATTTTCTCCTTGTACATTTTGTTGTTCTCATACGCTTGAAGTCGAAACTCATCAAGTTCATTAAATTGAAGCATCCGCTTGTTACCAGCTACATCCATATCAAGGTTCAGTTTTTTCAAAGCCCGGTATGCCTTGTGCTCTAGCTCCACAGGAAAATGAAATCCTTTACCATAAACCAATTGAAACGGTAACATGCCTAGCGGAGTCTTGAATGCTGGTCGATAAGACCAAACAACTTCATCCAGCTTTAAAGACCAATCCTTTCTCGATGAACATATAACTTTCTCTAAAAAATGCTTGATTTCTCTGTTAGATACCTCAGCTTGACCATTAGTCTGAGGATGGTAGGTTGTAGCAACGCGATGATTCACATTATATCTCTGCATCATGGAAGTGAACTTGTGATTGTAGTAATGCGATCCCTCGTCACTGATTATGACTCTTGGAGTACCAAATCTTGTGAATATCTGCTTGTAAAGAAAGTTAAGCAGTACCTTCGCATCATTCGTTGGAAAATCTTTAACTTCCACCCATTTCGAGATATAATCAACCGCCAACAAGATATATTGATTATATACACGCGCTAAAATTAAACACAAGTATATGCGTTCGCAAGTAATATAAGTAATATAGAATTCTTTCTTGTTCATTCTCACAGAGACTGGTTTAGGTTAAGTTCAATATATGTATTTATGCAACAATGATATGGCTATCGTTCAATGCTAAGACAAATAACAAATTGGATTTTGATTAAACTAAGAGATTATACTAAATATCATTAATTAAGAGAATTGAGGTTGAATTACTTCTATGAGACAAACATGAGATTCTAACTTCATTGAATTCTTCATTCAAAGTCATTATTCTTAACCTTGGCATGCAACAGTGATGACAACTAATAAGATAACACGAAAGTAGTAAACGCCAACTTTCGTTGCACGAATACCCTTCTACCCGACATCCACAAAAGAGATATAAGCTTAATAGACACCAATTATGTTGAGACCCTATATGTCTACAGAATTATGTTCTGCTATTAGGTTTTCTTGCTGTTATCTCATTGCTCTCCATTGTGAAAAACGTCTTTAAAGAGTCTTTAAATAGCAGCCCATCTAATCAGGAGTCCAGAAAATCAGTCTTCCAATAGAAACATGATCCTTTAAAATCAACCTAGTGCGACCGCCCTGGGATCCCGCGCGACCGCTCCCAAGTGTAGCGCGACCGCGCTGAGCTTTTGGAAAACTGAAATTTCTTATTTTCTTGCCTTCAACTGCTGGTTTCTTTTACGCAAACGATCAAGGCTCCATCCTAACACTCTTCTAGCATAAAAACAATGTAAAACCATTCATGCTTCCGATTATGCCTTGAAATACAAAACACATCAAAAACACAAACAACTTGAGTACAAAACACAATTCGAGCCTTTATAAAGCGTTCTAAGTGGACATAAATGTCACTTAACACTTAATACTTAACACTTAACTATTTTATAATTTCTCTAAACTTAAAAAATTTGGATGTATCAACTTAACTGCTAAGTAGATTAAGTACTGTTAAGTAGATTAAGTACTTGTTGGACTTAGCACAACATAATCCAGTTTGGTTCTGAGTTACAAGTACTATTTTGCAAATTTTTTATTGTTGATCATCCCCTGTTACTACATTATTTTTAAAAAAATATTGTTAAACCGATCAACCCTAACCGACCCGACCCGAACCGAACCGAGGTACAGAGGGTACGGTTGGGTTATAGGATTATTATTTTTATAATGGGTTCAATTTTGATAAAATCGATATAAATGGGTTGGGTCATTAAAATGCATGTAACCCGACCAAACGGATCCGCGGACACCCCTACTAACCCCTACAGCCTTTTCGAAAAAAAACATTTATTTCCTCCACTGATGCATACTTGCACTACAAGAAAAACGGCTAAATACAACTGGTCCAAAACCGGTCGTATTTAACTAAATACAACCGCCAGCGGTGGTATTTAGCTAAATATGACCGGTTTTAGTCCCGGTCATACATATGGGAGTGATATTTAGTAATCGGTTGTATTTAGTCTAAATACGACCGTCTAAATACGACCGGTTAAATATGACCGGAAAATTTGACCGCCACCGGTTAAATTTAAATTTCACTTGAATTTTAAAATTCCGACCAAAAATATTGAATTTTCTAGAAAAATTTAAAAAGTCCTCCCAAAATTAAATGTGTTACGACCGGCATTTTTATAATATTATCTGTGGATTTTGTATGATATTAAAGCCGAATGTAAATATACTTAATGGTTGTACTTTGTGTGAATGAAAATTTCTGTATTATAAATTTGTTGTATGTAGTATATGATTTTTCAAAGCAAAAGTTTATTTATTTCCTTTATTTTTGATTTATAAGGAATATTCTAAGCCTTGGAAAAATTTTCTTTTAAAAGTTATTTTGTTCACAAATTTTGAGAGTGATTTTATAAAATTTCTAAAAATCTAAGTTATTTTATGGTATAAATTTTGTAACTTTTGAACTTTTATTTTATTTTATAAAAATAAATCTTTGAAAATTAGTTGCTTAGTAATTATCAAATTACATGGTTACCCTTGCATGCAAATACTCTTCTATTCAACTAAGGGGAAAGGAAGGCATTTCCAACCCCACTCACTATCATTCTACTAGCCAAATTACCACCTTGTCCTTGCATGCAAATTTACCTAACTATGTTGGAAGGTTACCCTTGTAAATTCTCATATCCACTCACTTGTGGTCAAATAAAAACCAAACAAATATGATTATCACTCCACTTTCACTCCACCATTTCCACACCCCTCCTTTCTTCCCCTCCCCTCTCGGCTCCTTCCTCTCGGCATTTTGGCCGAGCCCCACCCCCTCTTTTCTTTCATTTTTTTCATTCAAGCTTCTATCTCCCATTCAAGTAAATGTTACTTCCTATATCTTGATCATATATAATTCAAAGAGTTTTGAGTGAAAATTTTAAGTTTTGAGTTTGCATGTCAAAGTTTTAGTTGGAACTCAATGTACAATCTTGATTCTTATGGATTTAAGGTTGTATTTGAGAGAACTACAAGGAATGGTGAAATACCAAGTCATGAGAATAAGGCTCTTGATTTTAAATGGTCATTTCCCTTCCACTTCATTCGTCCATGACCTTGAGGGAGCCGAATGAATGGTTCTTGAGGTTGTTTTGTTGCCTTGTTTCATTTTTATGTGTCTTTGGTGGTGATAACATGGATTTTGTATCAAAAACTTGATATAACCCTTTGCAAGCTAAGTGATGATTTAGTTATACTTTATGCTAGGCTTGCATGTTTATTTCATGGTAAAATTTATTTGGAAATCATGTTGTTTTGGTTTATAAGACTCGAAGTCATGCATGCATGTAGATTTCTCTTGGAATTTTGGAAGTTTTTGATCATTTGGATTGATTTTGTTAGTAAGCCTTAATTTCAGTAGGGATAAGATATTAATCTTGATTAGTGCTCCTTGATATGTGATATTAATTGGTATATATTTAAAAATATATATATATAACTTGTCGTTTTCAAAAACTTGATGACTTGTAAATTGTGTAATGTGATTTCATTTGTTTTGCTATGTTGCACCTTAGGTAAGGATGATCTCCACCAAGATTATTTTGAGTGTAAGGGAGTTAGTTCAGCAGAACACCTTAGTTAAGGTTTGGGTTGGGTTTTTGGTTGTTGTTGGTTGGGTTTGTTAAGTAAGAACCTTGGTGAAAGGAGAGTATTAGTTTCTGTAGAAAATTAGTTTGGTACCCTGAGGTTTAGAGTGAGTTTTGACCATGTCATTGTTGTGCACTTTGAGGCCCAAGCCACCAGAAGCTAGCATTAGGAGTATATAAAAGGTTTTAAGTGTTTGTTGGAGGTTTACAAGTCGTTTGGTTAGGTGCACAAGTAGAATAACAAAATCTGTCCAGCAGGGGACAGTTTTGTTGCAACTTAGAAACAGGAAGTTTTGACCATGTCATGGGTAGGACCTCATTAGGCCATTTTGGGCCTTAGTTAGAGGGAGTGTCAGAGGAGTTTTTACAACCATAGTTCATAGGTTTTGAGTTAGAACCATGTGTCGCAAGTTAGTTCAAGTCAGGGGGTATTCTTCCCAGAAAAATAGGGAACCATGGACTTTAAACATAGGCCCAAGGAGGCCCAAGCTAGGCCCTTGAGCCACATCAAGTTTGGGAGATGCCTTATGGTCAGAAGAGTCTAGTGTAGAAGTTTTGGAGGTAAAATTGTAATTTAAGAGTGTCTAATGCACTCAAGAAACCATAGATGTCATTATGAAATTAACTCCAGTGAGCACTTTCACTTACCACATAGTTTTAGAGCACTTATGAGTGAGACCTAGGTTGAAAACTATGGTTGAAAAATAGTATAAAGCCATTAGATTTAAAGGCCCAAGTGAGGGTCAATAGGTTTTGGATATTTTAGTAGAGGCACATCGAGTTAGGAAGCCTAAATTTGGAGACTTTGTCTAGTTTAGCGACCAAGTGACTTAAGTTGTGGGTTGAGATCATCCAAGCCTAGTGTTGCATTATGATATGTGTGATATTATTTGATATTAAAATATGATATGCGAGTATATGTGGCTATGTGGACTATGGTATTTATAAGGTGATTATAAATTGAGTGCATATAGGCCTAAGTGCCATTTGTGTTTAATTTTGGGTTGTAAATTGGTTGAGTTGGTGAGAATATATTATAATGAGGTTATTATTATTTATGTAGGATCTCAAGACGAGGGTAAACTTGCCATAAAGGTCGAGTAAAGCTTCCAGTTGCTCCTACCAGCCAGACCAGACTAGCCTTTCTCAAGGCAAGTGATTCAACCTGTCTTTCGTATTCACTGCAAATGTGTAATGATTAGTTCATATATATTGATGTGATTATCCTGAGTTATCTTGATATACTTGAACCAAGCGATTCTTAAATCTATCTTTATATTATATAGAAATGCCATGAACCCTCAAGTACATATTGCAAGTAGATCAAAAGTCGTATCACGCCAGTATATCAAAGTAATTGGAATGCCATGATAAAATAAAGATTTGATATAATATTTGATTGATCCTCTTGATTAACATGCTATTGATTCCTAAAATATTGACATCTCACCCTGATGCTTGAACCCCAATAGAAACTGTACTTTGATACCTAAAAGCCAGATATTCTTTAAAGTTGTTCTTAATTGATTGATAACCCTTTTTCTTGCCCTAAAGTTCGACAATCCTGAATTTCCTTTAACTAAAGATTATTTCTTCATACCTTAACACCCCTAGTATTCATGAAGCTTATCTTCTTGATGTTCTAGTACTTGTACCTTGTCGAAAACATTTGCTTTAAGCCTAGTTTGGCATTATTCTTTCATATTATCCAATAGCCTTGCTAAATCTCCTTGTCAAAGTTCTTGTTTATGGAAACCTCTCAATTACCCTAATATAGTAAAGTCTAGTGGATCATGGCCCTGAGATTTAGTGTCATATTTCCAGTGTTTCAAGTTGATCTATAATCCCTTGATAAAAATGTTTACTACTTAAGAGATTTTATCATAAATCGACATCAGTTTTTGAAATAATTAAAATATGGATTTTCAGTCCCAAAGGGGGATAAATGTTTTCTTTGAATAGTGGATCTGGACTGGGATGCGAGTCCTTTCCACACTTATATTATAGGCTTAAAAGTTGCCTAGGGATCCCATTAATGTTTTAGAACCCAGCGAGGTTCGGGATTACTTCGTGGCTGATCACCGGCTGTAATCCGTAGCTTCATAAAATGATTTTATTTAAGTTATGATTTTGAAAATGTTTTGATTCAAGCAAATGATGCCATCACTCAAAGTTTTATCTCTTGTTAACATTGGTTATGCCTTCGCATTGTCATTCTTCTATATATATCTCGATTTCTATTTTGTACCATATAGTTTAGCACTTGTTGAGCATTTGGCTCACTCCTTGCTTTACCCTGATATTATAGCTAGCAGCTATGGTTAGATTCAAGAAGACAACACGTAAGACCTGTGACGCCGATGCGTATGTCCGAGCTCAGGTAGAATAAGAGATAGTTTTGTGTGAGGACTCGATATTAAAATCAGTTGTAATAGATGGTAGTGTTGGGCTGTTCCAAACCCTAAACTGTAAGATCTTGGATTCAGTTATGTTTACTTTTTTTTAAATATTGTAATAGTTATATTTATTTTGTTTGTTAAGTTGGGGGTGTGACAGGTTTTGGTATCAGAGCTACGATTTAGAGTCCCTGGACAGCCCAAATAGGTTATAGGATATATGTATAGGCTATAGATAATATGCGAGAGAGTAGGTTAAGTAAATTTATTATTAATACTCCTCTTATTGGTTTGTCAGCAAAGGGCGCATTCCTCGTCATCCTCTGGGTCGGACGACACTATTGCTTTCTCCGTGTATGCTGAGTTGAGGCGCGAGTTTGACATACTTCACGGGAAGTACGACCGACTGATAGACCAACTGAAGAATGTGTACCCGGACAACCGAAACTATGAAGGGAAGCCTAAGGAGCAGATGACTGCGAGACTTGAGACTTTGGTTTAGTACGTCAACATTAAGCTTGAGGAGATGCCATCACACCGAGACCGCACCAGCCAGTATATCATCCAGATGGTGGCGGATGAGCTCCAGAGCATTGTGAAGACGCTTCGAGAGGAGAAGACTACCAAACCCCGTTCTGATAGAGTGGAGCCTTAGTTCTTTCCATTATTTACCTTTCATGTTGTTGTATTATCAGACTTCGTAGAATTCCCAGTTGTTTCCTTTAAATAAGCATGTTATTCCTAGAATCAGACTTTGTCCTAATCCTGATGTATTGTGACCTATAAATTTCAATTATTATGCACTATCGTTCCATTTGCTCTCAACTGTTATTTTACGCCTTTATATGCATCACCATATCTGTCTAATTTGAAACTTGACCTCATATGTAAATAAGAATGCCATGCGATACCCTCGAATTATTTCATCATTCATACCTGTTTTGACATAACTTTTATTTCAGGATCATGCCACCCAAAAAGAAGAACCCAACAACCACACCTACCACAGATCCAAATATTCTTCGATTACTGGAAACTTTGCAACAACAAACCAATGCTATAGCTCAATAACAACTAACTCTTCAACAACAAATTGAAAACCAAGATAACCGTGAACCACACCAACCACCCGAACCACCAGTACCACCTCGACAAGTTGTCACTTTCAAGGCTTTTCAGAATGTGAATCCACCTGTATTTCATGATACCACTGATCCAATAATAGCTAACACATGGATTAAGGAAATGGAAAGGGCTTTTGATTGGTACAGTTAGGAGACGATCAAAAGATGCCATATGCTACTTACTTCTTGAAGGGCGAAGTCATCTATTGGTGGGAATCAGTAAAAGCTATGGAAGCAACTCAGCAGGTTTCTTGGGAAAGATTTAAGAAGTTATTTCTGGAAAAGTATTACCCTAAGTACATGCAGAATCAGATGGAGCTTAAATTTCTTGAGTTGAAGCAAGGGAATATGTCTGTACTGGAGTATGAGAAGAAGTTCACTGAGTTGTCAAGGTTTGTGACAAAGTATACCAGCACTGAGGAGGAAAAAGCGAAGAGATTTCAACAAGGATTGGAGCCTTGGATCAGAGATAGAGTGGCTATGTTTGAGCTTGATACTTATGCGGGAGTAGTACAGAAAGCTGCTCTGATTGAGAACAATAAGATGTAGTCCAGAAAGGAGAGGGATAACAAGAAGAGAAAGGTTCCATTTTATGGAGAAAAATCTGAACCCAAAAATTCACAAGATCGGAATGTAAAGAGGATTGGATTCCATAAGGGCGGAGATTTTCAAAAGAAGGGAAATTTGGGCAAAAGACAGGAATCGAAGGGAAACAACCAGGCAAGCCAAGGACAAGTTGGAGAAAATAGATTCCAGAGACCGGAATGCAAGCATTGTGGAAGGAGGCACCCCGGAGTGTGTAATAAGCTGAGCTTGACATGCTATAGGTGCAACCAGAAGGGACATTTGGCAAATAAGTGTAAAATGCCGAAGCCAGGAGTTACATGTTACAAGTATGGAAAGACTGGACACATAGCTAGGGAGTGCAAGACAACCGGACCAGTCAAAGCTCTAATGAATGTGGCAAGTACCAGTGCAAGCGTGCCAGCCAAGGTATTGGCATTACCTCCACCACCAACAACAACTCCGCAAGCAACAGCAAGGACATTCGATTTGAAAATGAAGGATGCTGTTCAGAACTCTGAGGTGATAGCAGGTACACTTTTACTCAATAATGTCAAAGCTAAAGTATTGATTGATTCGGGAGCAACAAGATCTTTCATATCAGAAACTTTTGTTGATAAACTTCAATGTAATAAAATGATTATGAGCGAGGTAGTAAATGTGGTAATTGCGAACCAAGAGAAGATTCCTATGAATCAATTCTGTCCGAAGTGTGAGATTGATATTTCGGGGCATAAGTTTTCAGCCGACTTGATACTCTTCAAGTTGGGAGAGTTCGATATAATTTTATGAATGGATTGGTTAGGGAAGAATAACGCCCAGATTAATTTTAAGACCAAGAAAGTGTAATTAAAGACGAAGAGTGAAGAGAAGGTAGTATTTAAGGGACAGAGGCAAGAGCAACTGTTTCTTACAATCGTTCAGGCTAAGAAGTTACTTAGGAAAGGTTGTGAGTCGCTTATGTAGTGGATTCAGAAAAAGGCAGTCCCAGCATAGAAGATATCCCCGTAGTTAACAAGTTCCCAGATGTGTTTCCAGACGAACCACCAGGCTTACCACCAGATCGACAAATCGAATTCGAGATCAACCTTGCTCCGGGCACAGAATCAGTTTCAAAGGCCCCATATAGGATGACACCAGCAGAAATGAAAGAGTTGGTGAGCCAGCTACAAGAATTGTTGGATAAAAGAGTGATTCGGCCAAGTACGTCACCATGGGGAGCACCTGTTCTGTTTGTAAAGAAGAAAGATGGAAGTATGCGGCTATGTATAAATTATCGGGAGTTGAATAAGGTAACGATTAAAAACCGCTACCCACTACCAAGAATTGATGACCTATTTGATCAGCTGAAGGGAGCAAAGTGCTTTTCAAAGATTGACTTGAGATCAAGATACCATCAACTAAAGATCAAGGGAGAAGATATTCCCAAGACAACATTCAGGACCAGATACGGACATTATGAATTCTTAGTAATGCCGTTTGGATTGACTAATACCCCGGCCGCATTTATGGATCTGATGAATCGGGTATTTAAAAACTATTTGGGCAATTTCGTAGTAGTATTCATTGATGACATCCTTATTTATTCTAAGTCGGAAGAAGAACATAAGAAGCACCTATGGATAGCATTGGAGATACTCCTACAAGAGAAGTTGTATGCCAAGTTTTCCAAATGTGAGTTTTGGTTAAAGGAAGTTCAATTTTTGGGGCATGTCATTGGAAATGAAGGAGTTAAAGTTGATCCGGCAAAGATTGAGGCGATTATGAGTTGGGAGAGGCCAAAGAAACCTACGGAAGTGCGAAGTTTTCTAGGATTGGCAGGGTATTATAGAAGGTTTGTCAAGGATTTTTCGAAAATCGCCACGCCATTGACTAAGTTAACCAGGAAGAATCAGAAGTTCGAATGGAGTGTAGAATGTGAGGATAGCTTTCAAGATTTGAAACAGAGGTTGGTAACGGCTCCGGTGTTAGTACTACCAGATGACCAAGGAAACTTTGTGATATTCAGCGACGCTTCACATAAGGGATTGGGCTGTGTGCTAATGCAACACAGTAAGGTGATCGCGTATGCGTCAAGACAGTTAAAACCGCATGAGTTGAAGTACCCGACGCATGACTTGGAACTAGCCGCCATAGTGTTCGCACTTAAGATTTGGAGACATTACCTCTACGGAGAAAAGTGTGAAATCTACACATATCACAAGAGTTTAAAGTACATTTTCACTCAGAAGGAGCTCAATATGAGGCAAAGAAGATGGTTGGAATTGATCAAGGACTACGATTGCTCGATAAATTATCATCCTGGAAAGGCGAATGTTGTAGCTGATGCTTTAAGTAGGAAGGAGAGATTGAATATGATGGCAACACCAAAGGAATTGTCTGAAGAGATTAAGAAATTTGGATTAGAACTTTGTAATTATGGAATAGTTGAAGAAGTTTATCGTACAATGACTTTTCAGCCAACATTAGTGGAAAAGATAAGGAAATGTCGAGAAGAAGTAATGGAGAAAGAGAAGAATCAGCTGACTGGAAAAGAGATTGGCACTCAAAGGGATGAGCAAGGTATACTAAGGTTTTTCTCAAGAGTTTGGATTCCTCATGTACCTGAATTGAAGAATGAGATCCTACAAGAAGCCCACAATTCAAGATTTTCAATCCACCCGGGAAGCACCAAGATGTATCGGGACTTAAAGCAGAACTTTTGGTGGCCAAATATGAAGCGAGACGTGGCAGAATGGGTTGCAAAGTGTTATACTTTTCAGAAAATGAAGGCAGAACATCAACGACCAAGCGGATTAATTCAGCCCCTAAATATTCCAGAATGGAAATGGAAAATATTGCTATGGACTTTATAGTGGGACTACCGCGAACGAAATCCGGACATGACGCTATATGCGTTATAGTTGATCGCCTTACGAAGTCGGCGCATTTCCTTCCAATTAATGAGAAGTTGTCATTGGACAAATTGGTTCATCTGTACGTGCATGAAATTGTACTAAGACATGGAGTACCCGTATCGATAGTTTCAGACAGAGATCCCCGATTTAACTCGAGATTCAGGAAGCAGTTTCAAGAAAGTCTTGGCACGAAGTTGAACATGAGTACGACATACCACCCGCAGACTGATGGTCAGAGCGAAAGGACAATTCAAACAATCGAAGACATGTTGCGCTGTTGTGCAATCGATTTTGCAGGAAGTTGGGACGACCACTTGCCATTGATTGAATTCTCTTACAACAACAGCTATCACTCCAGTATTGGCATGCCACCATACGAAGCTTTGTACGGACGAAAATGTAGATCACCGACAAGTTGGGATGAAGTAGGAGAAAGAAGGATTCTAGGCTCGGAATTGGTACAACAGTTGCATGACACAATCAAGTTAATTCAGAGAAGGTTGCTTGCTGCTCAAGATAGACAGATGAAGTATGCAGATACAACGCGTAAGGATGTTCGATTCCAAGCAGGCGAAGCTGTTTTGTTGAAGGTGTCACCAAGAAAAGGGTTGTCTAGATTTGGCAAGAAAGGGAAGTTAGCAACTAGATATATAGGTCCTTTTGAAATTTTGAGTCAAGTAGGGAAGGTAGCTTACGAGTTAGCCTTACCGCCTCAGTATCAATATGTGCATAATGAGTTCCATGTGTCGTTGCTTAAAAAGTACATTCCTGACGCCAGCCATGTGATAGAATATGAACCTGTAGAAATTCAGGCAGACCTGTCATTTGTGGAGCAACCTGTCAAAATACTCGACTGGCAAGTGAAGAGTCTTAGGAATAAGTCGGTAAAGTTAGTGAAAGTACTTTGGAGGAACCCCAAGGTTGAAGAATCAACTTGGGACTTAGAGTCTGATATGCGTTCCCGGTATCCTCATCTGTTCTCTTAGATTCTGGGGACAGAATCCCTTAAGGGGGACAGCATGTTACGACCTGCATTTTTGTAATATTATCTGTGGATTTTGCATGATATTAACACCGAATGTAAATATACTTAATGGTTGTACTTTGTGTGAATGAAAATTTCTGCATTATAAATTTGTTGTATGTAGTATATGATTTTTCAAAGCAAAAGTTTATTTATTTCCTTTATTTTTGATTTATAAGGAATATTCTAAGCCTTGGAAAAATTTTCTTTTAAAAGTTATTTTGTTCACAAATTTTGAGAGTGATTTTATAAAATTTCTAAAAATCTAAGTTATTTTATGGTATAAATTTTGTAATTTTTGAACTTCTATTTTATTTTATAAAAATAAATCTTTGAAAATTAGTTGCTTAGTAATTATCAAATTACATGGTTACCCTTGCATGCAAATACTCTTCTATTCAACTAAGGGGCAAGGAAGGCATTTCCAACCCCACTCACTATCATTCTACTAGCCAAATTACCACCTTGTCCTTGCATGCAAATTTACCTAACTATGTTGGAAGGTTACACTTGTAAATTCTCATATCCACTCACTTGTGGTCAAATAAAAACCAAACAAATATGATTATCACTCCACTTTCACTCCACCATTTCCACACCCCTCCTTTCTTCCCCTCCCCTCTCGGCTCCTTCCTCTCGGCATTTTGGCCGAGCCCCACCCCCCTCTTTTCTTTCATTTTTTTCATTCAAGATTCTATCTCCCATTCAAGTAAATGTTACTTCCTATATCTTGATCATATATTATTCAAAGAGTTTTGAGTTTGCATGTCAAAGTTTTAGGTGGAACTCAAAGTACAATCTTGATTCTTATGGATTTAAGGTTGTATTTGAGAGAACGACAAGGAATGGTGAAATGCCAAGTCATGAGAATAAGGCTCTTGATTTTAAATGGTCATTTCCCTTCCACTTCATTCGGTCATGACCTTGAGGGAGCCGAATGAATGTTTCTTGAGGTTGTTTTGTTGCCTTGTTTCATTTTTATGTGTCTTTGATGGTGATAACATGAATTTTGTATCAAAAACTTGATAAAACCCTTTGCATGCTAAGTGATCATTTAGTTATAGTTTATTCTAGGCTTGCATGTTGATTTCATGGTAAAATTTATTTGGAAAGCATGTTGTTTTGGTTTATAAGACTCGAAGTCATGCATGCATGTAGATTTCTCTTCGAATTTTGGAAGTTTTTGATCATTTGGATTGATTTTGTTAGTAAGCCTTAATTTCAGTAGGGATAAGATATTAATCTTGATTATTGCTCCTTGATATGTAATATTAATTCGTATATATTTAAAAAAATATATATATAACTTGTCGTTTTAAAAAACTTGATGACTTGTAATTTGTGTAATGTGATTTCCTTTGTTTTGCTATGTTTCACCTTATGTAAATATGATCTCCGCCAAGATTATTTTGAGTGTAAGGGAGTTAGTTCAGTAGAACACCTTAGTTAAGGTCTGGGTTGGGTTTTTGGTTGTTGTTGGTTGGGTTTGATAAGTAAGAACCTTGGTGAAAGGAGAGTATTAGTTTCTGTAGAAAATCAGTTTGGTACCCTGAGGTTTAGAGTGAGTTTTGACCATGTCATTGTTGTGCACTTTGAGGCCCAAGACACCAGAAGCTATCATTAGGAGTATATAAAAGGTCTTAGGTGTTTATTGGAGGTTTACAAGTCGTTTGGTTAGGTGCACAAGTGGAATCACAAAATCTGTCCAGTAGGGGACATTTTTGTTGCAACTTAGAAATAGGAAGTTTTGACCATGTCATGGGTAGGCCCTCATTAGGCCCTGTTGGGCCTTACTTAGAGGGAGTGTCAGAGGAGTTTTTACAACCATAGTTCATAGGATTTGAGTTAGAACCATGTGTCACAAGT
This sequence comes from Apium graveolens, assembly GCF_009905375.1. Classification (NCBI taxonomy): domain Eukaryota; kingdom Viridiplantae; phylum Streptophyta; class Magnoliopsida; order Apiales; family Apiaceae; genus Apium; species Apium graveolens. The sequence goes on along the minus strand of NC_133654.1, from coordinate 54,796,481 downwards.
TAGTTCAAGTCAGGGCATTTTCTGCCCAGAAAAACAGGGGAACCATGGACTTTAAGCCTAGGCCCAAGGAGGCCCAAGCTAGGCCCTTGAGCCACATAAAGTTTGGGAGATGCCTTATGGTTAGAAGAGTCTAGTGTAGAAGTTTTGGAGGTAAACTTGTAGTTTAAGAGTGTCTAATGCACTCAAGAAACCATAGATGTCATTCTGAAATTTACTTCAGTGAGCACTTTCACTTACCACATAGTTTTAGAGCACTTATGAGTGAGACCTAGGTTGACCACTATGGTTGAAAGATAGTATAAAGCCATTAGAGTTAAAGGCCCAAGTGAGGGTCAATAGGTTTTAGATAGTTTAGTAATGGCAGATCGAGTTAGGAAGCCAAAATTTGGAGACTTTGTCTAGTTTAGCGACCAAGTGACTTAAGTTGTGGGTCGAGATCATCCAAGCCTAGTGTTGCATTATGATGTGTGTGATATTATTTGATATTAAAATATGATATGTGAGTATATGTGGCTATGTGGACTATGGTATTTGTAAGGTGATTATAAATTGAGTGCATATAGGCCTAAGTGCCATTTATGTTTAATTCCGGGTTGTAAATAGGTTGAGTTGGTGAGAATATATTATAATGAGGTTATTATTATTTATGTAGGATCTCGAGACGAGGGTAAACTTGCCATAAAGGTCGAGTAAAGCTTCCAGTTGCTCCTACCAGCCAGACCAGACTAGCCTTTCTCAGGGTAAGTGATTCAACCTGTCTTTCGTATTCACTGCAAATGTGTAATAATTAGTTCATATATATTGATGCGATTATCCTGAGTTATCTTGGTATACTTGAAACAAGCGATTCTTAAATCTATCTTTATATTATATAGAAATGCCATGAACCCTCAAGTACATATTGCAAGTAGATCAAAAGTCGTATCACGCTAGTATATCAAAGTAATTGGAATGCCATGATAAAATAAAGATTTGATATAATATTTGATGTATCCTCTTGATTAACATGCTATTGATTCCTAAAATATTGACATCTCACCCTGATGCTTGAACCCCAATAGAAACTGTACTTTGATACCTAAAAGCCAGATATTCTTTAAAGTTGTTCTTAATTGATTGATAACCCTTTTTCTTGCCCTAAAGTTCAACAATCCTGAATTTCCTTGAGCTAAAGATCATTTCTTCATACCTTAACGCCCCTAGTATTCATGAAGCTTATCTTCTTGATGTTCTAGTACTTGTACCTTGTCTAAAACATTTGCTTTAATCCTAGTTTGGCATTATTCTTTCATATTATCCAATAGCCTTGCTAAATCTCCTTGTCAAAGTTCTTGTTTATGGAAACCTCTCAATTACCCTAATATAGTAAAGTCTAGTGGATCATAGCCCTGAGATTTAGTGTCATATTTCCAGTGTTTCAAGTTGATCTATAATCCCTTGATAAAAATGTTTACTACTTAAGAGATTTTATCATAAATCGGCATCAGTTTTTTGAAATAATTAAAATATGGATTTTCAGTCCCAAAGGGGGATAAATGTTTTCTTTGAATACTGGATCTGGACTAAGACGCGAGTCCTTTCCACACTTATATTGTAGGCTTAAAAGTTGCCTAGGGATCCCATTAATGTTTTAGAACCCAGAGAGGTTCGGTATTACTTCATGGCTGATCACCGGCTATAATCCATAGCGTCATAAAATGATTTTGTTATGATTTTGAAAATATTTTGATTCAAGCAAATGATGCCATTACTCAAAGTTTTATCTCTTATTAACATTGGTTATGCCTTCGCATTATCATTCTTCTATATATATATCTTGATTTATGTTTTGTACCATATAGTTTAGCACTTGTTGAGCATTTGGCTCACTCTTTGCTTTACCCTGATATTACAGCTAGCAGTTATGGTTAGATTCAAGCAGACAGCACGTAAGACCTGTGACGCCGATGCGTATGTCCGAGCTCAGGTAGAATAAGAGATAGTTTTGTGTGAGGACTCGATATTAAAATCAGTTGTAATAGATGGTAGTGTTGGGCTGTTCCAAACCCTAAACTGTAAGATCTTGGATTCAGTTATGTTTATTTTTTTTTAAATATTGTAATAGTTATATTTATTTTGTTTGTTAAGTTGGGGGTGTGACAAAATGCAACCATATTTGGTCGAAAATACGGTTCTAAATTCAACCGGATGCAGCTAGTTTAACTAACACGAATTTTAAAAAATAAATAAATAAAGCCCTAATTTAAATTTTAATAAAAATCAATTTTTTTCTTTTTGCTTCTTCGCTTTCCGGCCAACTGCCGAAATTTCTTGAGGCCCAGTTTTTCCCCTCCCTCTCTGTCTCTCCGGGTCCAAATTTGAGTCCCCTTTATTCGACAAAGTTTAACAGGGTCTTAGAAAACGCCAGGGTCCAGTTCCAGTCCCTATTCTGCAAGTTATAACAAAACACAAACAATATGATTCAACTAGAACCAAATTTAAAAAAAAAATGTATGTGTGTAGTTAGTTATATATGAAAGCGTACAGAGAACATACATACCTCAAAACACCGGCTAAAACACGTAGACTCATAAAAATGAGTAAAGCCAGCCAGATTCCAGCAAAACCAATACTTTTCGACAGGAGGAAAAAAGAAGCAATGCTAAAAATAACACTGCAAAAAGAGAATGCAACTCTCCTAAATTCATTGCTTAGCTTGTTGAAACAAAATCACAGTAATAAGGCAACGAGTCAAATTGTTAAACATCAACATCCTCAAAACACGTAGCAAATATTGCACAAAATCAAATTATAAAGAACCATATAAAAATCCACATATAAGCATACAACTAAAATAAAAACCTAAATCAGACACCAAACCGAACAGTCTCACCAAACACAAAAGCCACTAATTGATCCATATAACATATTAAAATCATAGGGAGCGTAAAAGAGGCTACCTGAATTTCCACCCACATCCGTATACTTCATATATACATCAACATTATAAATCAAATAAATCACCAAAAATCAAATTAAAAAAAAATATGGCTTAGAATGTTTCTAAATGTGCTCAAGGTCAAAGGCTTTTCTCATACAAGAGGTGTCAGAAATATAGCATCAATCACCTTTGCCCATAAATATATAAACACACTTGAAAATAGTTATTGTATAATCCTTCCGTCCCGTTGATTTCGATACATTTACTATTTACACGCATTTCAAGACTTCTATAAAATATAGTTTCGTAATATTTTTTTTAATAAAAGTTTAAACATAAAACTTTTATACAGATTTTTTAAAAAAATATATATAATGGAATTATACTTTAAAGGAGTATTGAAAAGCGTGTCAAAAAGTGATGTAGAGAATTCAATGGGAGAGAGGAAGTATGTAATAAGAGCTCAATTGGATAGAGAGAGAGAGACTTGCAGAAGAGAAGAGAAGCCGCTGACTCTAAATTAGGGTTTTATCGAGACAAATTGGTGTTATATAGCATGGGCTTCATTGGCAAATTATAAAGCAATCTCAGCTTGTCCATAAAGGCCCAGATCCATTTTGCATATTACTTACTCCTCATATCCAATTGATTGTTATTTTAATAAATTGAATAGATTGTTTTTTTGAAGCAAAATTGAATTGGTTGTTGATCAGGTTTGTACTTTTGCTATTTTGCAACAGAAATTTAGAAAATGCGTAAGGATGTCAATAGATAATTACTAGTTTACTCAGCCGCGCTTCGTAGCGGCCTTGTAAAATAAATTTTCGTCTTCTATTTATTTTCTTATATAATCTTGATCATTTGAAAATTAAGAATAATAAATAAATACAATAAATTTAAAAGTTTGAAAAGTCATTTTCTCTTTAAACATTTTATTCCAATGAGTCGTTCTCTCATTATTCACAAATTATCATAAAATTATATCATGTATTATTCAATAATTAATGTAATATTCTTTTATTTAATAATATAAAAAATTTAGAAACTTACAAAAAACATCTTTAATAATATATAGTGATATAAAAAAATTAGTGATATAACCAAAATTTCATATCAAAATAATTTTATTTGGTTTGCCATTTTAACAGTCAAGTTTCGGTTTGACTAATATAGCTAAGTAGGGTTTATTCATGAATTGGTGTTTTGATTTTATTTTAAAATATTTTTCAACGATCCAAACATATGGATGTCAATAGATATATATTAGTAATATAACAAAATTTCATAAAAGTATAATTTTATTTAGTTTGTCATTTTAACAGTCAAGTTTTAGTTTCACTAAAATAGCTAATCGGTGTTTATTCCAGAATTGGTGTTTCGATTTTTTTTAAAATATTTTTCAATGATCCACCTGTATTTATGTCCATAGATATATATATATATATTAGTGATATAACCAAAATTTCATATCAAAATAATTTTATTTGGTTTGTCATTTTAACAGTCAAGTTTCAGTTTGACTAGTATAGCTAACTAGTGTTTGTTCCAGAATTGGTGTTTCGATTTTTAAAAAAAATATTTTTCCACGTTTCAACGGTATGGATGTATATATGTATATATATATTAATTATATAACAAAGTTTCATATCCAAATAAGTTTCTTTGGTTTTCCATTTAAAAAGTTAACTTTTAGTGTGACTAGTAAAATTAACTAGTGTTTATACCTGAATTAGTGTTTCGACTTTTTTAAAAATAATTTTCAACGATCCAACCATATGGATGTCAATAGATATATATATTAGTGATATAACCAACGTTTCATCTCCAAATAAGTTTATTTGGTTTGCCATTTAAAAAGTCAAGTTTCGGGTTGACTAGTAAAATTAACTAGTGTTTATACCTGAAATAGTGTTTCGACTTTTTTAAAAATATTTTTTATCGATCCAACCGTATGTATGTCAATATATATATATATTATTTAAATTTGACTAGTACTTCTTAATAGTGTTTAGTCCCATGTCGATATTTTATTTTTTTAAAAAATATTTATGAATGATCCAACCATACGGATGTTAATATCTGTATATATTAAAGATATGCCAAAATTTTTAAAAATAAATAAATTCATTTGGTTTGCTATTTTATCAGTCAACTAGTGATTTGACTAGTACTTCTTACTTGTGTTTAGTCACATATCGATGTTTCGATTTTTTTAAAAATATTTCTGAATGATTCAATTATACGAATGTCAAGACCTGTATATATTAATGATATGACAAAATTTTCAGAAAAAAATAAAATTAACTTGGTTTGCTATTTTAACAGTCAACCAGTAATTTAACTGGTACCTCTTACTAGTGTTAAGTCGCATATCGATGTTTCGATTTTTTTTAAAATTATAGTGGATGAAGCACATAGATGTGGAACTCTTCTAACTTGTTTTGTGATTTTTAAAATATATTAAAAAAATATTTAAAATTTATAATATTATCAAACACAAAAAATCAAAGTTCTTCTATAATGTATATTTTTCGCCACCATAAATATTTGTACATGTGATGCTTATTATACTTGTATGTAAATAAATATAATTTTTTACTATATATAATATTATTTATAGTTTTTAGTATTTTCTGTAATTTTTCGTTTAATAAATACAACTGCCACTACAAGAAAAACTACTTTTTCCTACCAAACAAATCAATCCAGAAAAACTTGGTAGGAATTGCTCTACCATTTCCTACCAACCCGTAAACTGGTAGGAATTGCTTTAGGTGGGGCCCAGATTTTGTACACGCAAGCACCAAAACTTACCAATATTCGTGGAAAACTCAAAACCTACCAATTTTGGTAGGTTTTGACCAAAATTTGATACCGAAATGGTCCCACCAACCACGTCATCAGCCCTCACTTATTTTATTGATTAAACTTTTTTTATGAAAAAAGAAATAATATCATCAATCTGAGACCATTTCCTACCAAGTTTGGTGGAAGAGTTTTTCCTACCAAGGTTGGTAGGTTTTGGTAGAATCTTAATGTGAAAATAACCCCACCAACCATATCAGCAGGCCATGTATTGTTAATAATATATAACAGTTTTCTGAAGTATAAAAAATATCAATAATTCAGGTCGTTTCCTTCCAATATTGGTAGGAAATGGGAGACAACTAAGGAAAATGTGCTTTTTTCCACATTTCTCCCATTGTTTGTCACATTTCCGTTGATCAAACTCTAAAAAAATAAATATCTATTCATTTTAATAGTGAAACTCTAAAAGTTGGTTGATTACACTTACAGTCCCGTGTTTCTTTTTTTTTGGATAATTATAATTATTACGAAAAAAATATTAAATATGAAAATGATTCGATAGATTAAAACTTTTCAAGTGAAATGTCATTTTATAGTGAAATAAAACTAGGAAAAAAATTGGGTAAGAAAACAATTATGACTAAGAAAATCGTTTTGAAAACGGAACGTCGTGATTGTTCGAAGATTGAGTTAGATTTTTAACTCAAAGTTTCGGGGATGGTTAAACATTTGGATTTTTTTAATAATGCAACCTTACAGATTATTAGATATATGATTTTTATACATGTATTTGAAATATAGAACTCTTAAAAATTAAACTATTATGTTTTTATAATAGATCTATAGAAATAAACTGCAAGAAAAATATAATTTTTGTAATTTTTGACCATTGTTTGTCACATTTTCGTTGATCAAACTCTAAAAACATAAACATCTATTCATTTTAATACTGAAACTCTAAAAGTTAGTTGATACACTTAAAGTTTTGTGATTGCATTTATTTTTTGGATAATTATAATTGTTACGAAAAAAATAATAAATATGAAAATGATTCGATAAATTAAAACTTTTCAAGTGAAATGTCATTTTATAGTGAAATAAAACTAGGAAAAAAATTGGGTAAGAAAACAATTATGACGAATAAAATCGTTTAGAAAACGGAACGTCGAGTTCATCTCGAAGATCGAGTTAGGTTTTCAACTCAAAGTTTCGGGGATGGTTTAGACATTTGGATTTTTTTAATAATCCAACCTTACCGATGATTAGATATATGAGTTTTATCCATGTAATTGAAATATAGAATTTTTAAAAAATAAGCTATTATGTTTTTATAATAGATCTATAGAAAAAAACTGCAAGAAAAATATTTTTTGGACTTTTCGCCTATTGTTTGTTACATTTCCGTTCATCAAACTCTAAAAACATAAACATCTATTCATTTTAATTGTGAAACTCTAAAAGTTAGTTGATTACACTTACAGTTTTGTATTTCCATTTGCTTTTTGGATAATTATAATTGTTACGAAAAAAAATATTAAATATGAAAATGATTCGATAAATTAAAATTTTTCAAGTAAAATGTCATATTATAGTGAAATAAAACTAGAAAAAAAATTTGGTTAAGAAAATAATCATGACTAATAAAATCGTTTAGAAAACGGAACGTCGAGATTGTTCGAAGATCGAGTTAGGTTTTCAACTCAAAGTTTCGGGGATGGGTTAGACATTTGGATTTTTTTAATAATCCAACCTTACGGATGATTAGATATATGTGTTTTATATATGTAATTGAAATATAGAGTTTTTAAAAAAAATTAATCTATTATGTTTTTATAATAGATCTATTGAAAAAAACTGCAAGAAAAATATTTTTTTGTACTTTTCGCCCATTGTTTGTCACATTTTCGTTGATCAAACTCTAAAAACATAAACATCCATTCATTTTAATAGTGGAACTCTAAAAGTTAGTTGATTACACTTACAGTCCCATATTTCCATTTGTTTTTGGATAATTATAATTATTACAAAAAAAATATGAAAATGATTCGATAAATTAAAACTTTTCAAGTGAAATGTCATTTTATAGTGAAATAAACTAAGGACTCGAGATTGTTCGAAAATTGAGTTAGGTTTTCAACTCAAAGTGTCGGGGATGTTTAGGATTACACACTTGGATTTTTTTTTATTTTTTAATAATCCAACCTTACGGATGATTAGATACATGAAATTTATACATGTAGTCGAAATATTGAATATTTAAAAATTAAGCTATTATATTTTTATAATAGATCCATAAAACAAAATTTTAATTCCTACCGGAATTGGTAGGATTTGCCCAAAAAAGTTGTTTGTCCTTTTCCTAGTTGGGTATTTCCTACCAAGTTTGGTATGCCATAGACCTAAAACTGGTAGGAAAAGGCAACACCTGAAAATAGTAATTAAATTGTTATTTTAACAATTTCATATAATATTCAATTTTAAATAAATATTAACCAATTTTTTATCTAAGATATATTTTTTTGTTTCACTATATATTTTAGGGATATGATAAAAATTTTAGAAAAAGATAAATATATTCGGTTTATTTTTTTAATAGTCAACCAGTATTTTGACTAGTCCTTTTTACTAGTATTTAGTCCTATATTGATATTTAAAATTTTTTAAATATTTAATTTAATTTTTAATAATTGCACTCACACTAAAAATTAAAAAAAAATTGTAAACCCCATTACCTACCTATATTGGTTGTAGTTTCAGGAAAATTTTAAACATGAAAGTAAATTCAAAATTTTTAAAATTGGAGCGACATCTAAAAATTTAAAAACAAAGTCCAACTCAAAACCTACCAATATTGGTAGGAAATGAACTTTAGTTTCACGAAAATTCAAATATAGAGTCAAAACTAAAAGTTTTAAACATAGAGCCAAAACGAAAAATTCAAAATTTTCATCAAATTAAAAACTTACCAGTATTGGTAGGAAATGAACCTTAATTTCACAAAAAATTCAAATGTGGACCCAAAATCAAAAATAAAAATTTCAAATACGCATCCAAAATTAAACTAAAAAATTTGAAAATTGCGCCTGAACCTATAACCTATCAATATTGGTAGGAAATAGGTGACTTGAAACTATAAACCGCTATCTTCCTCTTTCACTTTCAATTTCATCTACTTCACCAAAATTTCATTTCATAATTTCTCCATCCTCCTCTTTTCTTTTGGTAAATATCTTCATCTTCTTCATTTAAACCATTTCATATATATGTATGCATTTCAATATTTTTAACGTATTTTTTATCTTGATTCATTTATATAATTAGTTCTTTATTTTTTATTACATGTATTAATTGTTCATGTGCATTAATGACAGTAACATTTATTTACTCTTCTTATGTAGATTTATTTACTCTTCTTATGTAGATTTTATTTACTCTTCTTTCAATTTGTATGACGTGACAGATGACATGGCAGGTGACGTGGCCACCCATGTGACGTGCCACATGGACATCCACTTGGCAAGTGAGACCATTTGAGATACAAACACCAATTCCTACCACAAAGCAATTCCGACTGGAGCAAATCCTACCAAGCCTTTTGGTAGGAATTGCCCTCTTTTCCTACCAGAAATAGCCCATTTCCTACCAAAACGCTGACCTTTTTTCTTGTAGTGTGCTTACAATCACTTTAATTATTTCAATGGATTTCTATTGAAATCATTTTTTGCCATTTCAGCAAATTCAAAGAAAAAGAGTGGGAAAATATCCTGCCATTTTGATAAGGCTAAATTCGACCGCTAGCGGTGGAATTTAGGAGCGCTAAATAATTCAGTTGGCGGGAAAATTCCCTTCATTTTTTGATGGAGTCAAAATTCAACCGCGCAAAAAAAACGGTCGCATTTATTACTAAATTCAACCGCGGGCGGTTATATTTAACCGTGCCCAATGAAATAACTAAAATCGGTCGAATTTATACCAGTTAAATTTATGCGGTTGAATTTAGACTTAATTTCTTGTAGTGTTAGACACATGTTTTATACGTGTCTTTTCTTCTTATCACCGCCTACTTCTTGATTTTCTGGAAAAGATTTCACGTGTACATATAACTGTGCGTAATCACTAATAGGAGACCAGCCTAGAAGAGAGAAAAGAGCTCTGCAGAACAAAGGAGATAAAATACCGAAAAATTCACACAGGATGAACAAATATATAGAGAAAATAAATTCTAGTTATGACAAAAAAGACAAATACACCATTAAATCTTTAGGTTGTATTTTGGTGGGGGTTGGGAAAGGGTGGGTTGGGTTGGTGTTAATAAAACCTCGTTTGGGAAAAAGATTTAAAGTAAGGGCTGGGTTTGCAGGGGTTTTAAAAGGGGTTGAAGAGGGTTCTTTCCTAATGTAACTATATAAAACTAATTAGTTTGAAATTATATAATATTTAATTATATTTCCTAGCAGAATATTAGACATTGCCGAATATCTTTTGAAGCAATATTGTAAAATTTGTTCAAGGACATGAAAAAAATGTCTTTGAGTTCTTTTGTTAATTTCTTTGATTATGAGATCTGCTTTAGAGTGATCTTGAATTCAACTTCTAGTTTTTTTCTTTAAATTTTTAATTTATCCATTTCAGTTATAATTTAATCAAAAATTAAAATATTTCAATTGTAATTATTTGTTAGTTTTTCTCAAATATTAAATAAAAAACCTTAAATTTTAAAAAAAGATATTAAAACTTTGGATGCAAGTCTAATATTATTTTTTGATTTATATATAAAAAAATTATATTATCCAACCTCCACTTGTAAGTTGTAACCCTCCATCCAAATGAGATAAGGGTTGAACTCCTTATTTATCAAACCTCCTATCCAAATAAGGTAAGAGTTCAAACTATTTTAACCTAACCCAATACAACATATTCCACCCCGACCCAACCTAACCCCTTGATCCTTAACCCCTATCCAAACAAAACCTTAAAACTTTTGATAGTGGTTGGATAGTCCCTACAGTTCTTTATAAGAAATTCTACGACCATCACTCCATTATAATTAACTAATATTATTAGTAAAATTACCAGCTATCAATATTTAAAAATCGTTTTGAACCGTTTGAGGAACTTTAATTTAAAGTTTGTTGAAGGATCTTATATACATAATGATATTATGATTCTGTAAGTTTTTTTTTAATTTTTTATGACAAGATGATACTGTAAGATTTGTATTTGTTACATAACCTGCAGAAAATGTACAAGAAAGTTCATTGATAGACGATTGTCTTTGATAGCTCCATGTTTCAAAATACGTCTATTGCTAAAATTCTTATTGATTCTCTAAACTGCACAAAAAACCGGGCCGGGATATAATACGTGTTCATTATTTTAGCAAACAGATTGCAGTAAATAGGACAATATGTTGTTGTGACCAACTTGACAACGTATCTTAAATTAACTCACAAGTAATGGCGCCAAGGTTTCATTGATAGAAATAACAAGAAAAAAATAAAGAAAAAACAAAGAAAAAACAGAAAAAAGAGAACAAACATGGCATACACAACAACTTTTGATTGGTCAACTGTGTAACCGAGAAGTGGTGTGGAGGAGGATCCGTGAGGTGACCTTGGAAGTAACACTGGTGGTGGCACAAGCGGTGGTACAACTATAAGCGTGTCATCATGATGGTGGTGGTTATGATGGTGACCTGGCGGAGGTGGGTGGTGATGTGGAGGGTGGTGATGATGGTGTTGAATCGGTGGGTGGTGGTGGTGATGCATGGGAGATTGATGATGATGATGGTTATGAGCTGGTGACATGATCAATAAATCTATCTCAATACTAAGAGAAAATTTAGAATAGAAGAAAGGTGCGCGAGAGAGTGCTGGGACCTGGGATCAATTACTCAATAAATAGATTCATTATTTTGATGAATATAAGACTCATTTTATACATATATTGACTTATTCTATAGTCCGCGATAAATAATAGAGAAAAACTTACTATTTAATTAGTTGTTTGCGTGTTTAGCTTATGTATGACTACTGGACTTGCTTGTAAATTGGCGAACGAGAACTTGCCTAAGAAGCTTCGGTTAGGTATAGTTAGTTTATTTGTCCGATTGAATGAGGGTTCACTTAAGGGTTAAATCTTAAAGTACTTGATAAATTGAAACACATATATAAAAAAATTATTTTATTTATCGGCATCTCATTTATATCATAATAGTTGAGGATAATAAGACGTCGATAAATAAAGTAAGTAATTTTTTTCATATATGTCATTTAGTTTAGCCACTATTTTGAGTTTTAACCTCAGTTTTAGTTAGTCAATTATAATAAGGGTGCAATTATAATAAGGGTGCTTTTCCCCACCATGATTTGTCAGGGCTTACTTGAGAGTCAATCCATTATTCCTTTATGAATCATTATCGAAGTACTCTTGTGCAATGAATCATTATAAAAGAAAAAAACCGATAAATTCTTTTTTTTGCAGTTAATAATTTTTATTCGATTGAAACTCAAAAAACATGTATAAACCTAGTCAATTTCAAGCGATTAAGGCGATAACAGAGACAATTTGTTTTTCATCTCTTTCCACAAGTAAATTTATATTATTTTCATTTTTAATGATTTTATAAATAAATAAATAGTTAAAACAAATATAAAATATTTTCAAAAAATTCTAGAAAAAATGTTGGAAAACAAAAAGTTTGATAAAATAAATACTTCCTTTTTTTTCAAAATTTATTTTTTATGATTTTATGAAATAATTTAAATTTGAAAACTTGAATTAAAAAATAAAAAAATAAAAAAAATCAAAACATTCCTGAAAGTTGTAGAAAAACAAAAATTTGAGAAATAAATACTATAATTTTTTGAGCAAATTTATATTATTTTAATTTCTTTATAATTTTTTAAGTAATTTAAATTTGAATTAATCAATTAAAAAAGAAAAAATAAATATATTTTCAAAAATTCCAAAAATAATGTACGAAAACAGATGTTTTGAGAGAATAAATACTATTATTATTTGACCAAATTTCAACTGTTTTCAATTTTTTATAATTTTTAAATTAATGTAAATTCAAAAATTTGAGTAAACTTATTAAAAGAGAAGGAAAATATATAATGTTTTAAAAACATTCCCAAAAATATGTCATTTTCAAGTTTTTATATGAATTTTTTAGCAATAAATACTCTCATTTTTAACAAAATTTTTGTTATATTCCATTTTTCATAATTTTTAAAGTAATTAAATTTTAAAATTTGAATTAAGTGATTGCGAAAAGAAAAAATGTAAAATGCTTTCCAAAAAATTTCTGGAAAATGTAGGAAAACAGAAAGTTTGAGAAAATAAACACTATTTTTTGACCAAATTTATGTAATTTTCAATTTTTTTTAAGATTTTGAAATTAATTTAAATTTGAACATTTGAATTAAGTAAAAATAATGGGAAAATGAAAAAAATATTTTCAAACAATTCTGGAAAAATTGTACGAAAATGTACAAAGATAAAAAATATTTATAAACAAGTTTTTAGTAAAGCAAAACGAATAATAAAAAATTTTAAAATTCATTATAAATTTGATACGCCTTGCTAATATTATATAAATTTTTAATATCATTTTATAATTTTTTTAAATAAAAATATTTTTTAGTTTACCTTCTATTATAGTAAAACAAGTACACAAAAATTATATATAACCATGAATAAATTACTTTGAGTATAAAGTGTGACGCCCTCCAAACTCGTGTCAGAAGTTTGGGGCTCACAACACACCACAATATTTAAACATGTATATAAGGTATTATATGCATTGACCCTTCTGTACACAACCACGGATCGCAATAGGTTAAAGTATGAAAATAAGTCATAATCTTAACTTTTATTACATTGTACCAAATCCCAACTAATTCAACTTACAATGGCTAAGGATATCGTATTTACAATCTTACACAACTCATTTATAATATAAAGCTCATGCTAGCTCGATCCAACTTAACCGAAAATCCTAGCTCGCACACTGGATATGGAATCCTCGTTACCAACAATTTCCTTTCCCACTGTTGAAAACATAAAATTTTTGCAAGAATGAGCTTACTAGCTCAACAAGTAATAATAGCAGCAATTGAGGTTAAACAATCACCAATTGGAATGATTTAGAAGAATCAAGTTTTCGAATAAGCAATGATTAGAATTGGATATTCAATTTTCATTTTAAAAACCAAGGTTAGGATGCTGATCAGTCACGCACTAACCCCGAGCAAGTCTCCCAGCTTTGCTCTATATACTGGATCCAAGGCACGCATTGGCCTACTATGACCACGAATCTGGTCCGACCACGAATCTGGTCCGACCACGAATCTGGTCCACATTTATAAAACCATCCAATTCTAAAATAATTCAAAATGATAACCAATGTAATCAATAAGCTGAATCATAAACAACATTTATCTTGAAGCATAGGGTTATTCACAATACAATGTCGGATAACAAGAAATTCAAAAAGATTGGCTTTCAATCAAGGAAAGAATCAGAAAGTAGAAGACCAAGGGTTCAAGGGTTCCAAGAATTGGTCTTCTGTTAAACAAGGGATAAGGGTTGGTATGTTAAGAAATTTAATATCAGAATCAGTATGTGGTAGACATGTATTTGTGGAGTAGTATCGTATGTGTATGGCTCGTATCTGAGAATTCAACAATCAATGGTTTATGAAAAATAAGGCTTATGGCTCAAGATCAATAGGAATCAGCGTTCAAGGTTAAATAGTTTAAAGCACTTGCAATATAAAACAAGAATTATTTTGAATATTAGCAACATATTATGAAAACAGTTCGAAAATATTTGGAATATATCTTGAAGAGAAGTTCAGAAGTACTTTCCTTATCATCGACGATTTCCACTTCACTTGTACTTATCTAACATTTTTACTCATCAACCACTTTTCTTCTCTTTCTATGCCTTGCTTCTACTTATCAATCAATTTCCTTCTCTTTCTATGCTTTGATTCTATTTATAGATCACTGGTTTCCTTTGCTATGCCTCGCTGACGCTGCTAGGCATCACAATTATCTATCAATTATTCATACTCATATTATTCTAATCGTCACATAGACGTCATAAGCTTTTATCTACCCTTCGTTTCACCCAAATCCGATTTACGGATTAAAAGTTATGACTAAAACAGTAAAACCATAACCACATAGGCATATAACGCATCAATAATTGAACACGTAGCACATAACACGTAAGGTATTTGATGAAAATAATTTTCAAAGAAGATTCAGGGTCAAAGTGATTTTTCAGGTATTTATTACGAATTTTTGAACATTTTTTGGAATTAAAATTGGACTCCGAATCATTTTATAATTAAATAATAGGGTTTGAACACCCGAATCTAACTTTAAAATAATTTTATACATAATTATAGAGACTTGAAAATAATTTAAAATAATATTTTAAAGCTCGATACTATTTTTCAGAATTTTTAAATCAATTTTAAATAATTAAATCTAATTAAATAATTAATTAAAATCAATTAATAAATAATTAAACTAATTAATCAATTAATATTTAAATTAATTGACTAATTAATTAATTAATTATTAACTAAAATTAATTAAATAAATAATTTAGATTTATTTTTTAGTTAAAAACACTTTTTGGAATTTAAAATAACCATTTTTTGAATTTTTGGAAATTAAAAACAATTTTCTGAAAATAATATAAAAAGAAAATACAATTTTTGTAATTATATAAACATCAATCTGATATTTAGAATTTTTATAAACAAAAATCTAAATTTTATAGATTTTAAAACCAAAATATTAAATATGCAAATAAGGGAAACTTCGGGGTACTAAACTGTAGTTTCCCCCGTCGTCTTCCCTGTTTACCGCTCCGGTGGCCGGCCGCCATTAACGGCAGCCACCAAGCTTTTCCGGCCACCTTGCAAAGTGCCCAGAACGACACCAAAATCACAGAGATTGACGTACAAACTCCCAGAAACATAACCGCCTACTTCAAATCGTTCAAAACTTCGACGATTAACCGGAAAAAGACGCCGAAGTCTACGCCGCCGTTTCTCGGCTTTTTCCGGCGAACAGCTTCCAGGCATCCTCGAATCAACTTGTACACACAATCGACTCATTTTCAAACGATTTATTCATTGGTACTACTCATTCATGCCCAGAATCAATAAAAATAAAACCCCCAAATTTCAATTGACTATGTTCTTGAACAAGAATCCTAATTCACAAATTCGAAGATCATATAATATATCAAAATTATCAGGAAGAAATAATCTACACGATTATGCCATCAAATCATATTAAAAACATCAAGAACAAAAATTCATATTTTAATCCATAATTAATTCGAATTTAAATGATTAAATCAGAAAAATACCTTGATTTCTGGGAAAAAAACAAATGGTTGATTCAGAAAGAAGATTTCGAGAGATTCGTTTTGATATATTACACGCCCGAATTGGAGTTCAAGAACGCGCTTTTAATTCGACATTTTCTCTGTATTTTACGGGGTTTTATTGACTGATTGTGATTATACGAATAAAATGAAATAATAAAATGGCTATATATTTTTTGTAATATTGACTCGTTTTGGATCGTCTTGGATCGTTAAATTAGTTGTTTAGCGACTAAGTAACTGCATAAACGAGTATTGGATCGATAAATTAGTTACTTAGCCGCTAAGTAACTGCAAAAATGATCCAATTTAGTACCCGCACTGGATAATTATCCAAATCGGGCTTCTTATAAAACACTTTATACGAAAATAATGTAAGAATATCTCGTCTTTCGAAAATACGGGTTTTGTTGATTCACCGAAATGATTATCGTATCGAAAATCTTGCGCCGGGTCGCGCACGGGTCAAACCGTAATCCGAATTGAAAAAGTCAAAACACGGAAAATGTCTGAAATTACCAGATTATGTTAGGAAGGAGTTTTCGGAAGAGTTTCGGGTTGTAAAAATATAAAAACGGTTGAAGTTGGACGATTCCCGACTTTATAAAATAATTTTGTAATTATTCAGAAAAAAATTAATAAGTTCATAAATCAATATAAAATCATTTAACAACCCAAAAAATACCAGAAAAATACGATAATTATCTATATTTTATTCTGGTTATAATAAAATTAATAAACTTTTACTGTATCACATATAAGCATTCACATATTCACACCAATCATCAGATAATTCACCGAAAATCACATAAAAATCATATAAGAATTACTTATTAATAAAAATAATTAAACGCGATATCCCGGATGTTACATAAAGTCTATCATTTTCCTTTAAAATTGATAATTTTGTAAATTTAAATTTGAAACACACAAATATATATTTTCAAATATAATGAATAAGTTATTTTAAAGTGGGCTTTTTATTTTTACATTTATATTTTTGGAAAGGTATTTCACAAATTTAGTAAAAGTATATTTTATTAAATAATAAAATTATATTTTTTATTAAATATTACTCGTTTAATTAATACCAGTATTACATTATTTCAAGAAACATGTAATCAAAATGGTTTTTGATTCATAAACTCACGGTGTCACGAGTTTATGAATCAGAATACATCCCGTGTATGAATCAAAAACCATTCGGGTTACACATTTCTTGAAATAATTTAATAGTAATACATATTCAAACAAAACACATATTTTCTACTAAATTTATAAAATAATAAATGTTATTTTAATTGTCTTAGGTATGAAATGCATACAGGGGGAATATGTGTTTCTTGATTATTCTTGCTTAGAAACTTTTTGATATGTTTTCAGGAAATCAAGTTATGTGTTTGGCTTACTTGAACTTCACAAACTAAATGCTTTGTAGTGATAATTAATTGACTGTAGAAAGGCAGAAAAATCAATTATCAAAACTCACTTGATCTTTATATTTAAAATCAAATTTGTTGTGCTACAAAAGTTCTTGATATTTCAGAACTTAGGCCCCATTTGTTAACCGGTGAATGAGTAACTATGAACTGAACCGTTCTTTTTTCCTCTGTTCAGGTTGTTTGATTCAAATATTATATATCTGGACGATTGGATTTCTTCTGAATAAGTGCTGGACGAGTGGACTTCTAAATTTTCACTGAACCAGTCTAATTATACTTATGTCACTTTGTTTCTTTTAATTCTCATGTAGTAATTTTATATTTTGTTATTTAATACTATTCATCTTTTATTAAAAAAAAATAATCTTCTTGTCCTCCTAGTCATATGCAAACACATATAGCGGAATCTGTTTTATGACTAAAAAAGTTTGAAAAATTTTAAATTTCATGTTTTATATTTAGAAAATGAAAGTCTAATTTAAATTACTTCTGAATGAATCAAAAATAATTAAATATATAATTATTTGAATTAAAATAGAAAAATATGTAAACTTTCTTTGAAGTTTATATATATATATATAGGGATGTCAATACATGAAGTACTTTTTTATATAGAGATGAACCGTTATTTAAAGAATATAAATATATAATTTATTTCATTTTTCATCATATATAATTACAAATTTTAATCACAAAATTAATGACGAAATTGCACTTTTTTTTTATTTAAAAATTATTGTAATTTGATGAATTTGTTTAAAATGATTTTGTAATAAAATCACAGCTATCCAAATTTATTTCATAATAGAATCAAATTTAAAATTATTTTTTTTTCAAATTTCAGTTGTTAAACTTTTTATTATATTTAAGTATATAATTATTATTCTACATTAGCAATAAATTTGATGAAATTATATAATAGAATCAAGGTTTTTATTGTTCTATATATAAAAGGGTTCTCTCTTAAAAATTCACACAAACACACACACACACACACACACATATATATATATATATTTAAAAAATATTTTCATTTTTAATATGTAGTATTATCTTAAGATTATTAGTGATTGTACTTAACTACGGTCTAATTTTTAAAGTTGCCTAATTATTACAAAATGATAAATTTTTAACTTATCAAAAAAAAATTATTTATATATATATTTTAATTTAAACAACTTCAATAAAAAGAATTATTTAACATTATCAACCACTCAACCACAAATAAATTAATGTTGTCATTCAGGAATTTAAATAATTTTATCAAACAATCTTATTCATTACCGTTCAGATTATTACTGATCCAGAAATTTTAACTATTCAGAAAGTTCGGTTCAGATTTAACAAATGAGCCCTTAGCTTCAACTTCTTGAGAGAATACAAGAAAATCTAGACTATTTTTGTTACAACAGGAACAAGGGACCCGTGACATGTTTTATGGATCAACATGCACAATTTACAAAAATTGCACTAAAATAAACTAACATATTTTCTAAACTTTTTTTGTCTATTTCTATTTTAAGTGCTGCAAATCTGTATACAATCTTTCAGGTCTGCTACACTTCTTTTTCCAGTTCATCTTCGCCCTTGATCTTGCAGTCTTCAAGATGCATTTGTAGACTGTACATTTTAATGATAAAAAAGTATATTGACAGATAATTTTGAATCTTCGTGATAGATGCATTCTGTAATTAAAGTTGTTATCGAGAGCTTGAAGATATATAGAGATGTCTATATCGCGATGTAGAATTCCTTGTCGATATCTCCAGATATCTACATGTGTTTTGACTTGTTGATATCTCCACTTCTCTAATTGCAAAATGACTTGTCGATATCTCCACTTCTCTACATGTGTAAATGATGTCGACATCTCCAATTCTCTATATGCCAGAATTGTCGATATCTCCACTTCTCTATAGGTCAAATGGACTTTTCTACAAGTAAAGTGACTTCTCTACAAGTATATTGACTTCTATACAAGTAAAGTGACTTCTCTACAAGTAAAGTGACTTCTCTACAGGCCAAGTTGACTTCCCGATATACTTCTCGATATACATTTTTCAATCTATATCATTATTCTTTACCAAGCTATTTATCTTCATTCTGAGACATGATCAAGCTTGATCATCTTTCAGAGATTTATTCCTAGCTTGTTGTCTATTTGCTGAAAAATACTCCAATCTAGTCTTCTTCAATATTTTAGAGACTCGATAAATATCATTACATAATACATAAAAATTACATGTCAACTAAATATTAGGATCGTCAATATGACTTAGTCTTGTTATGCTAAGGCATGTCTTGCATAAAAATATCCCCGAATTTATGAGAAGATCATTTATAACAAATCCATGTCTGATAACAAGACTAATCCCAAGCTAAAATAAAAAATAAACGGAAATACAAGGAACAATCTTTTATACATAAATTTCATCTAACAGTTACAATGAAACTTTAGTTTTCAGAATCAGCTAAAATTTTCATATCATGGCTGAGATCTAATCAAGTCCTTTAGCCTTATAAGACATTCTAGTTCTTTAATGATCTTAGTTCCTTTTAGTGCTTCCACAACCTTTATCCATTCATTTAATGAGTAATTGTCAAGATAATGAATTCTGAACCTTGAAAAATCTATAAATTTTGATATTCAGAAATACACCATTTTCAGAAACTTTAATGAATCCTCTAGCTTTTAGTTCATTTGATCTTTTCTCCATTATTTCTAACTCTATAGCATTTTTGATAATATTTGCTTGTTTTTTCAGCCTTCTCCCTTTCTCTTCTTTAATCTCTATCCTTCAACCTCTTAGACATATCCACATTCCTTAATTTTTTGAATACATCATTTTTAGTCATTAAATAGATCATTCTCTTAATTTTCACTTAATTTTCACTGTTGAGTTATTTTCTATTACTTCCTTGTTGAGTAGGTTGAATGATCCATCTTTGAAGTAAATCATCACCTCTCCCAGAGTATCAACAGAGATTTTGACTATAAATTCAGCTTGCTAATCATTGTAGTCATCATATGAGTTTCTTCTAAAATTGGAAGAAAATCTATTTGATTAAAGCAATTCCATAATGCTCCCATTTTAACATTTATTTTCTTTGACTTTCTTCCAATAGACTTGAAATGTAGTTTGAATGGTGGCTTGAATGATGGAAGTTAGTTTTGTTTTTTTAAGAAGGTTTAACTGGATAGGAAATGTATTTTCAGTAGGGAGTTGCTATGAGTCTGTAGAGTTGTTTAGGCTTGGAGTTTTGAATGGTTGAAGTGTTTGATTGGATAGGGAGTTGGTTTGAGGTTTGTAGAGTTGTAAATATTTGGCTTATTGGTGTTTTCTTTATGTATCTCCCATATTTGTCATCTTGACTCTTCTTCTTTCCTACTTCTCTGTCACTTCTCTTCTATTCATCATACTTACTACTTTTTCCATACATATGACTCCCATTGCTTTTGTTATATTGAATTAGATTTGAGCCAAAAGATTTATGTTCATCTTTCTTTTGCTCATCATCATCCTTATCATCATCTTTGTCATTTATAGCAGCAATAGGTAGCATGCTCTCAGTATTGTGAATGCATCTCCCCAAGATAATGATCATTTCAAGATCAATATCATGCTTGATCTTCTTTACCTTCAATCATGTCACTATTGTAACACCCCCAAATCCGGGGTCAGGGATCCGGGTTGTCACGAGATCCATTTCCTTTAATAACACTTAATTTTAATAACAACCAACTACTGCGTACTATGACCCCACATTATACACACACACACCACAAATTATAGTCTCAGAGATGAGTACCAAAAATAACACAAGTCGTTTTATTCCATAATTATAAGCCATTACACCTCAAAAGGTTTCTGAATAAATTTACATATTCCTTGCCATTATTACAATTCATAATTATACATAAGTCTGGCACAACAAAAGTTGAAAGCCTAGCCTATTGGTAGCTCCTACCTCAGCTACAAAGGCATGAACGCCTACAGGAAACTGCAGAACGTTTCCTAACCGCTCACGAATTGGGAGCTTGGTCCTGTTCATCTTGTCTATCTGTTTTTGTGTGATGAAAGAAGAAAGTAAGGGTGAGCAACAAGCCCACCGAAATAATATGTATAATAATTTACAATATATGAGCATTCTCATAGTACTCATGAAAGTCTTGGTCAAGAAGAAATGAACCAAGTTGATATCTTAACGCGACCAAGTCGTAAAATATTCAGTATATATATACCTATATACTTTTCACAATCCTTGAAATCCTCTGACATGTATAATATACACAGAGTTCCAGTTTATAATTGTATAAAAATATCGTTGCAAGGTGATCTCTTATATCTAACCTTGTCTCAACGTTTTTATGAAAACCTTTGTTATTCATAAGATAATCATTAACTAGATATAAGTTGAAAAGATGAAGTCACAAGATACTCCAATATACTTATATCTTTTCCGAATACTGCTTGAACTACCACCGTTCAAGTTATAATTAGTTTCAAAAGTTCATCACACTGATGAGACTATAAGATAAGACTTGAATAGATTCAATCTTTGAAATATCATTTGAAAGAAATGAAGTTACGAGGTAATTCTTTAAGTCCCGATATATATATACACCTATATATATATACATTTCATACACTCCTTGAAAACCTCTGTTATAAAAATTATAAACAGAGTTGCAATATCCAATAAATTTGGAAAGGAGAAAACCTTGGCATAAACCTGGTATCTTGCTGATCAGGCAAAGATACCAATAAGTAACATTTTCTACTAGTAGATGGACAAATTCCCCACTGGTCATCACCCTGGCCGCAATAGAACCTTATGCTGGACTGCCACTCAGCCAGTTACGCATTTGATGGACTCCCACTGAGCCACTTACACTTTCATGGACGCCCACTGAGCCCATGTTGCTTATGCCGACTCAAATAGATGGACTTACTTCCCGAACGTTGGGTAAGTAATCATTTCATTTATCAAAACAGCAACCTTGTTGTGAATATAAAATACATCACAGAGCCAGATCCTTTAGATTTTTGAGCGAGTATTCAAGTCCCCTTCAAAAAGGAAGATCTTAAATTTGAAAACGAGTTTTGGGATCCGTTCTAAACTTTAAAAATCATTTTGAAGACTCGAAAACATTTTTAAGAATATTTGGAGTAATGCTGATTTAATGAAATAAATCAGTCCCGATATATTAGAAAATATCTGAATATTATTATTTAAATAATATTCCCATAAGGATAATCTTTATAAAAATAATTGAATTAGAAGTTTTAAAACTCATACTTGAAATGAATAATAAATAACCAAAGATATACTTATACGAAAGTATGATCTTTATTTGAATAATCGAAAATAAGTTTGATTATCGAAATATTATTCTTTAATAAAATAAAGAATATTATTTAATAAAATAAGCAGAGTCATAATTCCTCGAATGAATATTCAAACTAATATTCATTAAATAAAATAAAGGGAGTCATAAGTTCTCGAATGAATATTCAAACTAATATTCATTAATTAAAATAAAGTTATCGAATAAACCTTATTCGATTAATAGTTTTGAAAACTATATCTATATATATAAATATATATATATATATATAATATACTCGGGAACATCGACTCCCGGTTTAGAAAATATTCACCTTTGGGTCCCCTACACTAATGGTATACGCAACTACTGCTTATCTCTAGCATATGTAGTATGCAACTTATAAGCATTTGAATCAAAAGTTAGATATCAATATTATGAAACAGGCATGCATTTAAACCATATCAGCATGCTCCAATATACCGCAAGATTTGCTAATAACAATCATGCATCTATCACAAGATAATGCATATACATATATACATCACCACAACAGTATAACGGGTAGAAAACTTGCCTGAGTGTTCCCGAAATAGACTTAAGCTTATACTGGGTCCGGTAACCTATGAACAATAACATAATCTGGAATTAGACCACGGTCATTTAAGAAACTAGTTTTTAACCACTTAGACCCTAACGTTCGCTTTTGCGCTTAGCGATTTACATAAGTCGCTCGAGTACCCTCGGCTCCACCATTTTTAATAAATTAACCGTTACGAATTTTAAGGAGATTATTTCACGAGTACTCTACCAACTGCGTAATCCACTTTAAATAATTGTTTCATACTCCAATTAGTCATTTAAGGGCCTTAACCAAGGTTTCAAAGTAAGGCAAGGGTTAATGGTTCGTTCGCGAAATGCCGTTACTTAAAACGGTCGTTTCTCCTAAACCGTACATCCGATTCAAGCGAACACATATCAAAACGAAGCTTACGACATAATCTAACTAAACATGGAAAAGTCACAGATTCAATAGTTAGCTCTCTATCCCAAACACTAAGAACAAACAGTTTATGAAATTGGGCATTACGACGGCTATGTTTACGCGATTACCAAGTTTTAAACCACTCCAAACAACCACCATTCAACTCACAACCAACCCTCATCCAAACCTTACTACATCAGTCCCCAAACCTCAATATTTTCCAATTTATACAACCCCACACATGAACTACTAGCTATACTTAAGTTTCATTAACTATAAACAAGATTTCAGCATCCAAATCACTACAAATCCAATCCAAACTCTAAACACACAAGCATCATGCTTCTCATTTACTATAACCATCAAAACCATCGTAATACTCAAAGTAAAGTTAGGTTTTGGAGGTGTTATACCTTCCTTGGAGTGATTAGAGTAGCTAGGAAGTCTTAGGGAGCCTCCTACAAGCTTCATCTTTCAAAAGAAATCAAGAACACAAAGTTAGGTTTTGAAGTTTCTAAAAGTCAGATTGAAAGAACTGTCATAACGAGGGTCTTACCATGCTTATTTGGACGAGACTTGTGCACAAGAGTTGTAGGCAATCTCAATACCGTTTCAAAGAGCTATAGAACATACTATTTGAGTAAGTTTTGAAGGAGATATGGTAGTTTGAAGTTGCTGCTCTGGTTTTGGCCGAGAGCTTCTTGTGGAAAAACAAAGTCAACTTCTCAATTTTTGTGTTACGATTTCTTTTGGCTTGGTTGCTTCTCTTGTTTGCTAATTAAATTTACCATGGTAAAAATTACATGGCTCACAATCAACCAACTAACCTTTCTACTTGTCATGCTTATGTCACCATGCCTATGCCATCTTTCTTATGTCATCTTCTTACACTTGTTTTCTTCTTATTGGTATGATGACATCATCACCCACTAACCTCTTTGATTAACCCCTAATTACTTGGCTAATGATCGCTTATCTGTTATACGGTTCGCTTAACTTTCGTTCTCGTTTATCGTTTGAGGGATCATACCCAGGATCTCATTACTTAGGTTCCCTTAAACCTTTCTCAATATTTTATATTCCTTTTATGATCCTATCTTATAATCCTGGAATTAAAATCCTTTTAATCATGTTACCTTATACTCAATTCTTTCTGTATTTGGTGGGTTTTCGGGAAAAATCAAAGTGTTCGAATTTGGATTCTGACGATCTTTACATACACTTATATACCATATAGAGTACTAATAAGATCTCAGAATATCAATAAAAGAACCCCTACATAGTGTGGCATGAAAAGTTTTCTTATTCATCATAATCAGCAAAATCACTATTCATAAGGGTTACAAAAAGTTCATTTTTTTTGGGGTTATTACAGTCTCCCCTCCTTAAAAGGATTCCGTCCCGGAATCAGATAGAAAATGAATAGGGATACTCTCTTAGCATTGCACTTTCTAACTCTCAAGAAAATTTTCCCACATTGTGGTTCTACCATCAAACTCTGACTAGTTTGATAACCCTTCTCCTAACCACTTGTTCCTTTTCGATCTATACCCTTCCTGGTTGCTCCATATAGGTTACGTCTGGTTGTATGTCTATGCGCTCATATGCCCCTATATGTCAGGCATTCAGATTACACTTTCTTAAGATTGATACGTGGAACACGTTATGAACTTTCTACAGGTTCGGGGGTAGGGCTAGCTCATATGCTAACTTCCCAATATGTCTTAATATATCCAAGGGTCCAACAATTCGTGGGCTTAGCTTTCCTTTCTTTCCGAACCTCATACATCCTTTCCAAGGGAATACCTATAACAACACTAGGTCCCCTACTTCCTATTCTTTGTCCTTTCGTGTCAAATCAACATACTTCTTATGTCCATCTTGGGCTACTACCAGCCGTCCTCTGATTAGATCTATTGTATCCTTGGTCCTTTGGACTATGGCGGGTCCGAGCATTTTGCGCTCTACAACTTCATCCTAGCATAAGGGAGATCGACATTGTGTTCCCTCAAGGATCTCATAAGGTGACATCTCGATAATGACATATGATCTATTATCGTAAGAAAACTCAATCCGCGTTAAGTGATCATTCCAAATTCTTTCAAGTCTATTTCACAGATTCTCATCATAGCTTCTAGCATTATAGCTTTTGCTTCTCAATACCCACTTTTTTTCCCGTTCATAATCGTTACTATCTTCCGTACATAATACTATTCTAGATATACCTTTACTCGCTAGAGTTTTATAACCTTTTAATAAATGCATCAACCTTAGTATCATGAATGCGTTTCCATTCCGAATACCACCATACTTGGTACCACTTCATATCTAGCTGCCTCCATCTTCGAAAGCTTGGTCCTTCATATAGAAGTAAAGAATTTATTGAGAGATCACTATGATCGTGAACACTTGTCCTATTGCATAGTTAGTACAGAAGGTGGCCAGCCTTTAGTACTTGACAAGCAATTAAACAACATGTGGTATCCTACTAGGCTTCTATCACACAGATAGATAGTCATTCGACAATACCGCCCCTTCTGGAAGGGCTGTTCTTCTCAGCTTACATGAAATGAAAAGGAGAGAAAAGAATGAAATGAAGAGAATTGTATATATATATATAATATACTGCCACAAAATATCTGGCTTGAAATCTACCTCTGAACTATAGAGGTTTGTCATAGGAGAACAAAACATATACGTATATATATCAGCATCAAGTATTATAGCATCATATTTCACATGCCTAAATATTTTTTTTTCTATTCCATCCATCATTCTATGGACCCATGCTCTTGCTCGAGATTATAAACAATCACCCATGAAACTCCCTCGACATCGAAAATCGTATCTGGGATTTCATTCTAGACATCATCGTTACTAGAATCCATTGCTACACCGTAACCTTCCTCGTATAGTAATACGACTCTCTATTAATAAGAAGGAATAAGTATTCAATAGGTAGATAATCTACTTAATTAGTCTATCAATGATGACTTATACACCACCACGACCCGATTAGTGGTACTCAATCTCAACATCCATTCCAATACAACTCTCACGGTTGTAAGTAATCGGCTCATTACTCGTAGAATCATTCCTGCATTACTATGGTCCACCGTTGACCTACTGTAGTCGTTCGTTTTCCATGAAGTCTTAATAGCTAACCATATAGAGTCCATATCTGCCGTATCGGATTCTTCTGAGGAGGTAACATAATTACCATTCATGATTCATGAAGAACACTCTAGATCCTGTTGTACATACATGACATGAAGCAGATAAAATTGCAGAAGAGTTTCAATCAAACCAACGATAGCAGGTTAATACCATTCTTAATCATATGCCTTCGATAGAAGACTTAACTCAAAGGTTTGTTTAGTCCTTTTGAAACATGGTCCTGGCTTATCTCAAGATATGACCTTATAATATAGACAGCCCGCTCACGGCGATTACATAAATTAATCTTTACCAAACTACTATCACGGTTGAGTATCGCACAATCATCAGAATGAATGTCAATCTTCCATACCATAATACAACCTTCACGGCTTTAACCCTCATTAATGTATTCCTCTGGCACGAGCGCCTATGATTGCTCTCTTACACTTAGAGTGTCGGCCACCTCATTGGCCTTTCCTGATAGTAATAGTTCCTTATAATCAATGTCTTTTGAATGATCTCCAACTAAATTTTCTACCTCATTTCCAATCACTGCTTGTATGAAAACTCTCTTCCTTACACTTTGGTGAGAAAAAAAAATATCACCATTTTTCCATAAGTTATTTCCTCGGTCTTTTAGAGGTTAACATTGTCACGATTGACTCTTGATCATACTTATGACGTCTCTTATTTTGGGTCCTTCTTGATTTCACCAATCTGGACCCTTATTGGGTCAATCTATACTTTCTTATGGTTCAACATGTGCCCCACCTGGCATTATTATAATTACGTCACATTTCTTTTATCAAAATTTCTATTCTTGAGAACTTTGAATATTACCTTTTTCCTTGTAAAACCTCTAAGGTTATCCTTGAATCGTTCCTCCTGTATTCCCTAGATACAGGGCATATCAAAATACCATTTACTAATACTAGAACCATTGTCTATTTACTTCTGAAAAATTTCTCTACTGATCTTTAAAGGTTGTTGTTACTTTAGTCCTTCATTCCATACTACCCAAACTCATAATGTCCCTATCAAGGTTGAAATGCCAACCTTTATGCATTCCCCTAGGGTTCATCTCAAGTTATCGAAGTTATATTCTTAATTCCACCTTTAAAAAGGTACTTGCATCCTTCCATGGATAAATCAAGTCATATATCCTTGATAGATTATCTTATTCAATCATTCCCACCTTAATAGTCTATACCAATTTCACGATAGCATCCTTATTCAAACCGAGGTCAACCCATATGGCCTTCAAAAGATAACAATGGTTACCCGCTTTTCTTTCCTAATTTGGTAATGACAACAGGGATGTTCTGGAAGATATTGGTCGTGTTCAATGTGAACTTCTTCTTAATAATTCCTCATTTACTTTTGTTGTTGTCTCAACAGTCATCTCAATGTTGGGATATCTTTCATACATGGCGTCTCCCTTTCTGGGTATCAAGCCACCGGTCTTATACTTCACATTCTTGAAGGTCACTTCCTTCATCCCATTTTCCTAAATTCTTGTTATCCTGTCTCCTCAGTCCATCCGTGTTTCCTTATTAATCCATCGATCTATCTCAAAGTTTCATCGAATACTCTCAACTTTAAGGGAATTAACTATAAGTATCGCTTACACCTTCAAACCTTGAATTTATCTCATGATCAGTCACCATCGCGCTGATGATGACACACTTCTCTATATTTCTTGCAAGGGTTTCTTAGGGTTTCCCATACCTAACTCCCTTATCACTTCTCAACTCTATTTCCTTTATATCCCTTTATACTCCTTCCCTTTTCAGTCTTTTATTTTCATTTCTATTACAACCATTACATGAACCAACACAACATAAGCATTGATTTCAAACATCCCGTCATTCTGGATTCGTGTCCTCAGAACGAATCTTGACAACTTTTACAACTTAGGTTCATAATTCATAATACTCATCCGCTTTTGTTCTGGCTCTAAAGCTTTTACACTACCTCCATAACCTTGGGAAGTATTTTCCCGGAAACAATTGTCTGAACTTTAATCAATTTATTATAACCTCTGGCTCTGTGCCTTTCTTGGCCTTTCACCAATGGGTGGCCTCTCTCTTAGGAGGGTAAGTGATAAAAACAGTCTTTTGTGATTCGTCAATCATTTAGAATCTCAAATGATTCCTATATTTCCTTTAGCCAGGCTCTTGCCTCGACTGGGTCAACCTGTTCCTTGGAACTCTGAGAGCTTAGCGACTTAAAGGTCATGAAAGAATTTCCTACCGCATTGTTTCCTCAAGGTGGTGGTTGGGAATATAAGTATAAGTTTTGTTTAGGCAGGTTCAATGAATCAAGAACACAAAGTTAGGTTTTGAAGTTTCTAAAAGTCAGATTGAAAGAACTGTCAAAACGAGGGTCTTACCTGCTTATTTGGACGAGACTTGTGAACAAGAGTTGTAGGCAATCTCAATACCTTTCCAAAGAGCTATAGAACATACTATTTGAGTGAGTTTTGAAGGAGATATGGTAGTTTGAAGTTGCTGCTCTGGTTTTGGCCGAGAGCTTCTTGTGGAAATATAAAGTCAACTTCTCAATTTTTGTGTTATGATTTCTTTTGGCTTGGTTGCTTCTCTTGTTTGCTAATTAAATTTACCATGGTAAAAATTACATGGCTCACAATCAACCAACTAACCTTTCTATTTTTCATGCTTATGTCTCCATGCCTATGCCATCTTTCTTATGTCATCTTCTTACACTTGTTTTCTTCTTATTGGTATGATGACATCATCACCCACTAACCTCTTTGATTAACCCCTAATTACTTGGCTAATGACCGCTTATCTGTTATACGGTTACTTAGGTTCCCTTAAACCTTTCTCAATATTTTATATTCTTTTTATGATCCTCTCTTATAATCCTGGAATTAAAATCCTTTTAATCATGTTACCTTATACTCAATTCTTTCTGTATCTGGTGGGTTTTCGGGAAAAATAAAAGTGTTCGAATTTGGATTCTGACGATCTTTACATACACGTATATACCATATAGAGTACTAATAAGATCTCAGAATATCAATAAAAGAACCCCTACATAGTGTGGCATGAAAAGTTTTCTTATTCAGCATAATCAGCAAAATCACTATTCATAATGGTTACAAAAAGTTCATTTTTTTTTGGGTTATTACAACTATCACCATCATCAGCTTCCTGTTCTTAATGACACAATACTTAGGAATTAGAAAATATTTGCATTTCTTTGTAGGGCATATATAAGAAACTCTTTTCCTATTATTGAGATTGGCTTCAGGAAATGCTCCTTGTTGTCCTTATTTGGGTTCACTTAGCAACTACGTGTCTTCTAAAATCACCACCTTAACTTTATTGATGAAAATGTTCAGTTTTGAGGCTATCCTAGATTTTAGAAATGAGAGAGAAACCTGCATACCCCTATCAACTCCAGCATCCTTGATATTGACCGTTATTCTTTTTTCCATAGCAGGTCCTTGGTGACTAAAAGCACCCTCAGGAAATTGATATTCCTTGGTTATGGTTTACTGAGATTCTCATGCATTCTAGAAGTTAACCAAATTTCTTGTCTAAACAAGATCCTTCAGCTGCCTTCTTGAGTCTCTCTTACATGCCAACATCTGCTTGGGTTAAAGATCTGAGCTTGGCTTCCATTTCCCCCTTAGGCTTGTTATCAGGTTGAATGGTGTGACGCCCTCAAACTCGGGGTTAGGAATGAGGACCCACAACACCAATATACTAATATAAAATAGCAGCAGAAATACAATAAACCTAGAAAACTATTAGGATCTAAACAGGATAAAGTATGAGAAAAAATTACAACTACCAACCAGAATATTATAATTACAACCCTTATGATAAATAAATCCAAAATATTCAATTCCGACTTGGAATCGACAGATAACCCAAAAATATCTGATCCAACTAATACACTTTCCACCATCTAACGAAGTTTCCTCACACAGCATCTATCTGATCTGGCACCTGAAATCCGACGTTACGAAAGGGACCACCATGAACACTCTTACGATCGGTGCGTCTAAGTCTAGCCATCTTCTTGCTTAACTTCTAAGGTTAGATCAACGCAAATAAATGAGCTAAATGACTCAGCAAGTTACTATTATGCAGTTCTAATATCAATAAAATAATGACATTCGTAATCTTAATAAACTAGGTGGGAGTACTATAATATATCTAGGAAAGGATCTTAGGATAAGGATTCAAGGGATTTTAGGTTCATGTAATGATTATTCAGTTCCAGGATCACATAATAGGGTTCTGAATGGCTTTCAACAATTCCAAGATGTCTTTGTCAATAAACGACAGTTTCAAATCATTACAAGTCAAATGTAAGAGATGGGGTGTATTGCACAATAATAACCTTTTTCATCATTTCAAACAACGTGAACCCATTTTGGATTGGATTTATCCATCTTTCATATATAATATGGGTGATCATCCCGTACCGACCTCCATCCGGTCATTAAGGTACCTATGGCATTATTTCAGCCTATATACTGGACTAGCCCCGCTAGCCTCCTAAGTGACTGGACTAGTCCCACTAGCCTCTTACGTCTCTATCCAATATTTTGGAATTCATTAGAAAAACCTTTAATATTGGAAAACACAGGAGTGTTAACTAAATTCTTTTTAACATTACCAGTAATTGAAATCATTTGGACTCTTTTAAGTCGAAAATCATTCTTAGGTTCAATTCAAGGATTCAAGGGGAAAATAAGCAATTGAAACGAGGAAACGTAAGTTGAGGGAATGAGCAATTACTAAATATAGGTATTACCAAAGTCATTAACAAGATGGTTCTCAAGAAACAATACATTGACAAGCGTCGGGTTTATTGTTATAAAGATTTAGGTAAACAAGGTATCAAACAACAAGGATTAACAGAATATTAAAGATCAAGGGTCTTTGTGGAACACGAGTATAACGAAAGTAGGGTAAGGTGTCTGAAATGAAATGGGTCAACAACAAGGTTGATCAATTCATATTCATCGATTGTATCAATAAGATCGTCTATTCTATCAATGTATATCATATTAATTCTCTGTGATCGAATCACAACTAGCAAGAAATCAGAGTTACTTGCCTCACAAGCTTTTCTGTTTCGTTGAAACTGAGTTACTACCACCTAGAGCCTCTTTGCCTTTCCTAGAGCGAGTGCCTTTGCTTTTCGAATCTACAATCACAAGATAAACCCTGGTCAGAACCTCATCAAATCCTGACATTTCTCCGAACATCTAACTTCCCACCCCAATCGTATGATCTCGATATAAATAACTCAAATAGAACATGAATCAATTAAGTATTCTATACTCTTCGTACCAACAATAAGTCATTTACTTCATATATAGCACATAACCATGAATTCAAATAACCGGACATAATCATATATGAACAACACTTTACATTTATACTTCATAATTATATATACTTTCTTTTCAAAAACCGGGCATGACGTATTCGTAAATATGCTATCCCTTTACTCAAAAACACCAATCAACAACAATCCAATCAATTTTTAACACTACTATTTACACCTTTACAAATCAATTAACCACTTATAATAGGTAACATGCAATCCAACTTTTACGATGACCAAAACATCAACTTAACACTTAATCAGATACATCGATTTGTTCGAATAATCCTGGACTAAAACTAAAGTCTAAGCATGCATCACCTTTATTCAAATTTACTACCACAATGAACTATTCTCGAACTCTTAATATTGATATATGTTCACTACAACTAAGTTCTTATACATAAACAACTAGAATTTCCAGAAATTTGAAATAAAATTCAATAAATCGAGTTTATACAAATCTGAAACTTATAAATTTTAACATGCATCAATATTTTTAGCAAACAATTACACAATCACGAATTATATGTCGAGTTATATCAAATTCGAATCAAAAATCAAGGAAATTAAACCCTAAAATTTGAAAATTTCAAGAACACACACATGCACATCAATTTTGAACTAAAAATAAAGTTTTTTGTGCTAATCTCGGACTCAAGAGCATCATTGTCCCCGCCGGGTCACCGGTGGTTCACCGCCGACGGCGGCAAAGTTCGATGATGCCCCTTTCGGGGTTTCCAACCAAAACTCTTCCTATAATAGTGTTTTTAATCATCAAATACACATGTAAAATAACAATCATCATCAATGACAACCCAATCGATTTTCATCAAGAACCGAACTAAAACCCGAATTGGGGTTCTCCAAAATAGCAAGGATTCACACATGCAAGTACACATAGCTGTGGAGGAAAGAAAACCGAACACAAAGATGATTTCAGATTTGAAAACCACCTAAGAACGGAGAAGAACGGAGGGGGGAGAGAGAGAGAGACGGGAGGAAGAAGGAGGGAAGGGAAGAGAGTATATATATAATAGTTAGGGGAAAATGGTAAATTCACAATTTTTTTTTCTTTTCTTTTTATACAAAATTCCATAATTTTTTTATCGTAGGTAACCCGCAACTGCTACCCTTTGGGTGCACACTGGGTAAACCCTACGGGCTCACGCAATAGCCTACAAATCACGTGAACAAGGTAAACCGCATTTAAGTGACATACTCTGGCTTAGGAGGCATAATCTTAAATTCTCCTGCCGTTGGATTCGAACCTGTGACCAAGAAGATAGTTATCCCCTCTTTAACCAACTAAGCCAACCTTTGCGGGCATAAAAATCCATAATTACAATTAAACAATATAAAAGCTTCTTTGTCAAATATAAAAATGACACAAATCTTATTTTTATAATAAAGAATATAAAATTAGCTCTCTTCCCAAATTTTTAAAATAATTTTTTAGCATATAATTTATTTTCTATGTATTTTACAAATAAATCCCTAATAATAGAAATCACTCTGGAAAAGTCATTTCAAAATACCAGAACATCAAAATAAATCCATCTATCATTTTTGAAAAGTTTCTAGGACTATTCCAGGGATAATAGAACAAATTTCACACTTTGATAATACTTTATTAATTTTTTAAAAATATATAAGGATGAAATAATTCTTATTTTTATCAAATAAATCCTTTTAAAAATATTTAAAAACTCGTAAATCATAGATTCATACTTGTAACTTTCAAATAATATATATTCAAATATAACATCAACCATATTTCATATTTATACACCTTAACACATCATTTCCCTTTTAATTGTTGATTATGCGTATAACAAGTACCCAATAATTCAAATAACAATGTAACTTTAACAATTGCAAATCCATACAACATAAACATACAGTGGACTCGATATCTTTCATATCTTAGTATAATCCACTAATTTTCTTACTCTTAATCCTTTTTCTTTAATTGTATCTTTTTCTTATAACGGATCCCGTTCTACCTGACGGCCCAACAACTTAGCTTATACCTTTTACTGACCATCAAACTGGAACAAGACATTTTACGCTCTACCTAGAAATTAAGCATAATCCATAAAACTATATAAATTTATATTTTTTATACTCATAAAACCACATAATCCTCAAATAGATCACAGAACTATACTTTATTCATTTAATTACATCACGAAAATCCCAGTCATTACAATCTACCCCCTTAACAGGATTCTGTCCTTAGAACCTGATCTAAACAAATAAATGGGGATATTTCTCATGTATTTCGCTTTATAATTCCCAAGTTCATTCTCCGATCCTAAGATTTCTCCACAAAACTCTAACTAATGGTATAATCTTATTTCAAATCATTTTTTCTTTCCGATCTAATATTTGAATGGGTTGTTCCACATATTATAAATCTTGTTGAATTTCCATGGGTTCCAACTAAATTACGTGGATGGAATCTAAATTATACTTCTTCAAAAGAGATACGTGGAACACATTATGGAGATGTTGCATTTGCGGGGGTAATGCTAACTCGTATGCCCCTTTTCTGACTTGCTTTAATACTTCGAATGGTCAAATATATATCTGGGACTCAACTTTCCTTTCTTTCCAATTCTGGATAAGCCTTTCCATGGAGATATCTTTATCAACACTTTGTCTTCGGGTTTGAATGCCGTATCCTTTCGGTTCTGATATGCATACTTCCTTTGTCGGTCTTGTGCATCCATCAATCTTTTACGAATCAATTCCACTTTTTCCTGTGTATACTGAACTAATTATAGACCTAACAGTTTGCACTCACCAACTTCATCCCAATACGTAGGAGATCTACATTTCCTTCTATACAACGCTTCATAAGGTGGCATGCCAATACTTGCGTCATAACTGTTGTTGTATGAAAACTCTGTCAGCGACAAATGGTCATCCCAATTTCCTTTGAAATATAATGCACAGGTCCTCAACATATCTTCAATCGTTTGAATAGTTCTTTCACTTTGTCCATCTTTCTGCGGATGATATGATGTACTCATTTTCAACTTTGTGCCCAAATGATCATGAAATTGTCGCCAAAATCTTGAGTTAAATCTAGGATCTCTATCAGACACGATAGATACTAGTACTCCATGATACATTACGATTTCATCCAAATACAAGTTGACTAACTTTTCCAATGAGAATCTTTCGTTGATTGGAAAGAAATGCACAGACTTTGTCATTTGATCAATGATCACCCAAATCGCATCATGATTAGCCTTTGTCTTTGGTAATCCTACCATGAAATGCATCACGATATGTTCCCACTTCCATTCAGGTATGTCTAGTTGCTGAAGCAATACACTTGATCGTTGGTGTTCTGCCTTTACTCTTTGAAAAGTATAGCACTTACTTACTCACTCTGTAATTTCCTTTTTCATGTTCAGCCACCAATAATTTTCTTTCAATTATTTGTACATTTTTGTACTTCCAGGATGGATCAAAAACCTCGAATTATACGTCTCGTGTAGTATCTCGTGCTTTAACTCCGCAACATTAGGAATCCAAATACGCGAACAAACTTCGTATATTCCTTTATTATCCTTTTCAGCCTTAATCTCTTCTCCAGACAATTTATCCTTCTCGTGATCTATTACTTGTTCCTAACAACGTTGAATCTTTTCCAGAATCTCTAGCTGAAATGCCATTGTATAAATCACTTCATTTGCTAACTATGGAATTTGCATCCCTATTTCCAACTTCTCAAATTCTTTTATCAATTTTACAGACGAAGTTAACATAGTCAACTTTTTTTTGCGGTTTAACGCATCTGCTACAACATTCGCCTTTCAGGGATGATAACTTATCGTACACTCATAGTCCTTGATAAATTCCAACCATCTCCTTTTTCTCATATTCAATTCTTTTTGTGTGAAAATGTACTTCAAGCTCTTGTGGTCCGTATAAATTTTACACTTTTCTCCATACAGATACTGTCTCCAAATCATAAGGGCAAACACAATCGCTGCCAACTCCAAATCATGCGTAGGGTATTTCTGATCATGAGACTTTAACTGACGAGAAGCATAAGCTATCACCTTTACGTGTTGCATTAATACGCAACCTAATCCTTTATACGAAGCATCGTTGTAAATTACAAGGTCGCTCTTCTCATGGGGTAGAACCAATACTGGTGCAGAGACTAACCTTTTCTTTAAGTCCTAAAAACTTTCTTCATACCTATCCGTCCATATAAACTTCTCATGGTTAATTTAGTCAATGTAGTTACTATTTTAAAAAAATCCTGTACAAATCGTCGGTACTATCCAGCCGATCACAATAAGCTTCTTACTTCTGTTTGAGTCTTTGGTCTTTCCCAATTCATAACAGCTTCAATCTTTGCACGAACTACTTTGATGCCTTCACTATTGAGTACGTGTCCAAGAAAATGAATTTCCTTTAACCAAAACTGACATTTCAAAAACTTCGCGTACAACTTCTCTTTCCTCAAGATTGCCAAAGCAGTGTTCAAATGTTCTATATATTCCGCTTCCGACTTGGAGTAAATCAAAATATGTGAATGAATACTATCACAAACTTTTTCAAGTATTTCTTAAATATTCGATTCATAAGATTTATAAAAGCAGCCGACGCATTCGCTAATCCAAACACCATTACCAAGAATTCATAATGTCCATATCTCGTTCAAAATGCCGTCTTGAGTATATGTTCTGCCTTAATCTTTAATTGATAATATCCCGATCTTAAATCGATCTTCGAGAAGCATGTAGCTCCTTTCAGCTGATCAAATAAATCATCAATTCGTGGTAGAGGGTACTTATTCCTGATAGTCAACTTATTAAGTTCATGATAATCGATACACAATATCATGCTCCCTTATTTCTTCTTTACGAACAACACCGGTGCACCCCACGGGGATACACTAGATCGAATAACTCCTTTATCTAACAATTCTTGCAACCGCGTCGCTAGTTCCTTCATCTCAACGGGCGCCATTCGATAGGGAACTTTTGAAATTGGTTTCATCTCATAAGCCAAATCAATCATGAATTCAATCTCTCGATCTGGAGGTAGTCCAGGAAATACATCGAGAAACACTTTAACCACGGGAATGTCATCAATCTTTAGGAATTCCTTCTCCACAACCTTTATGTGAGCTAAAAAAGCTTTGCATCCTTATCGTAATAATCTCCTTGTCTGAATCTCCACTAGAAATTTCATGTCTTGCTTCTTCCCTTAAAATATCACCTCAATTTTACTTTCTTGCTTCTACATTCGATCTGCATATTGTGGTTCGCTAACCAATCCATTCCGAGTATGACGTCAAATTCTCCTAACTTAAACAGTATTAAATTAGAAGAATAGTGATGACCTTCTATAACAATATCGCAATTAGGACAAATCCTATTGGAAATATCTCTTTCCTGATTTGCTACTTCGATAAAAAATAAGATTCTAAAGGGTACGCAACACACTTTAATTTGTCAACAACATTTTCAGAGATAAAAAATCTAGTAGCTCCAGAATCCATTAACACTTTAACTTCTACTAAATTTATAGAAAGTGTACATGCTACCACATCCGCATTTTGCACTGCGTCTTCCATTGTCATATTGAATGTTTGTGCCCTTGGCGTAACTGATTGTGCTTGTGGGGGTGGTGGTCTAGTAATCCTCAAAACATTATCCTTCTGAACAGGCTCCTTATAATTTCTTGCCATATGACCAGCTTTTCTGCATTTGAAACATGTCATCTCTGATCTTCTCGTAGCATTTGAACATTCTAATAAGTAACGACCTTCCTGGTTATACTTAAAACAAGTCAGATTGAGCTTGTTACACGTTCTAGGATGTCTCTTTCCACAAACTTTGCATTCCCAGATTGAAGGCCTGTTATCCCTTGTCAATTGCCCAGATTTCTGAAAGCGAATCTTTTGATTCCCATTTCTAGGATTAAACTTCTTGATTCTCTGAATGGCATTGCTAACATTTTTCCTAAAATTTCCCCTAAACATAGAGCTTCCTTGGTCCTGATCTAAATCATCAAACTTCCTTTTCTTTTCTTCATTTTTTCTTCTAGATGCTTCTCTTTCTCCTTCCATAATCATTGCTTTCTGTACCACAAAAGCATATATTCTTATCTCAAGAAGAGCCACTTGACTCTGAATCCACGGCTTAAGTCCTTATTGAAATCTTTTAGCTTTCTTAGCTTCTGTATTCGCGTATTCTGGCATAAATCTTGCTAATTCTGAAAAGTTCACCTCGTACTCTTGCACAGTCATATTTTCTGCTTCAAATTCAGAAACTTCATCTCCAACTGATCTTGCATATAACTCGGTATATACTTTCCAGAAACAATTCTGTAAACTTCTTCCAAGAGATAACTTTATCTTCTTGCAACATTTTGGTAGATTCCCACCAATAGATAGCCTCATCCTTCAAGTAGTAACTCGCATATTTCATCTTCTTCTCATCCTTAACCTCATCTAGTTTAAAATCTTTCTCCATTTCTGTTAACCAAGAATGTTCTTTAATCGGATCGGGCAATCCTACAAATTCTGGGGGATGAACGGATTGGAAGTGTTTGAGATTTCCGATTCTCGAGGCTAGGGGTTGTTGTATGAGTTGAAGAAGTCGGTTCATCATTGGGGTGTCTTGGTCTTGAGTTTGCGTTTCTTTTTTAGGGTGATTTGGTTAAGTGCCCATTTTATAAACCCGATGAGCAATTTAGTTAGCAATACAATAGCATGGCATGTATATCAACAATAATTCTTTATGAATAGCGGGTTATAGCACTTTTTAAGTTTTACCCATTTGCACATGCAATCCTATTCCTACATAATTTGCTCATCGATTATGGTTCTCACATGAAAAGAGTCCGGTTATCATGAAGGCGTTAAATAAGAATGCTAGGTAAGCATGTCATGTAGATAGTTTATGAAATTCAAAGAACCACAATAAGGAAACAAAGGTACGTAGATAAATAATTCAAGTACAAGAAGTTCTGAAACAAAGTACAATAACATAACAAGGTAAATAGTGGAAAAACTGGAAAATATCCCCATATCTACCCCTAACTTCTATCTAACTACTACTAATACATCCGACACTAGCATAAATCACAATACAATATAAGGGAAACCCGACATCTGACCAAACATCCCAAGCCTACTGGAGCTGAGAAGATGATAACAACAACATAATACGGCCTCTAACAGATGTCCCTTCTGAACTCATAACCATAACCACAACTAAGCATGGAGATCAAGAACCTCCCTCAATATTGACAGCATCCATCACAACAGCTTATGAACTCGGAGGACCTCGACATCAGCATCACTGTAAGAAAGACCCTCATCCAACCGTCTATGGGCAACCTACTCAACCATCTCGATACGAATACGCCACTCGGGCTCCGACACCAACATTTGCAGCCTAGACTCTCGAGGCAACCTATATACAAAAGATCTCAACTAATGTATACGAGCAAACACAAAGTCACGGTCCCGAGCCAAATGATCACTAATATGGGCCGGTACAGGCACAACAAGAACCATATCGGGAGATGGGGACTCAAGTATATGAGCAAATGAGTCTACTCTAACAACCGGGGACTCAAGTACTGGCATCAGGGGAGAAAAGGGCATACGAGTAACACTGTCCTCAGAATCTGAACTATTATACTGGGGCTCCTCAGATGTAGGTAGAAGGGTATCCTCGGAAAAATCAAAAGGGCTATCAGGAGGGGTCGAACCAACATCACTACCACTATCAGGATCTTGAGATAAAACATAAAACAACAACCAAGAAACAACATTAGGGTTAAATCAAACCTCCAACTAACTCGATGCCCTAACTCTAATTCCTTTCTCAAGCTATTAACTTACTTAAACTATACCTAATAGTCTAACTCAATTCTATATGAGTCGAACACTCTCGTAATATTTAATTACCCATAAATCCTAACTTGCCTCAGGGACTAAATCATGTTGCTCTAATACCAACCTGTGATGCCCTCAAAGTCGTGGTTATGAATGAGGACCCACAACACAAATATACTAATATAAAATAGCAGCAGAAATAAAATAAACTCCAAAATTGTTTGGATCTAAATAGGATAAAGTATGAGAAAAGATTACAACTACCAACCAAAATATTATAATTACAGCCATTATTATAAATAAATTCAAAATATTCGATTCCGACTTTGAATCGACAGATAACCCAAAATTATCTAATCCGGCTAATACAATTTCCACCAACTAAGGACGCTTCCTCACACAACATCTACCTGACATGGCACCTGAAATCTGACGGTATGAAAATGACCCCCATGAACACTCTTACGAGCGGTGCGCCTAGGTCTGGCCATCTTATTTCTTAACTATCAAGGTCAGATCAACGTAAATAAATGGGCTAAACGGCCTAGCAAGTTATTATTATGCAGTTCTAGCATTAAAACAATAACGACATTTGCAATCTCAATAAAATAGGTGGCAGTACTACAATATATCTAGGAAAGGATCTCAGGATAAGGATTCAAGGGATTTGAGGTTCATGTGATGATTATTCAATTTCAGGATCAAATAATAGGGTTCTCAATAGCTTTCAACAATTCCAAAATGTCTTGATCTATAAACTAAATTCTAAGCATGCATCACCTTTATTCACATTCACTACCACAATAAACTATTCTCGAACTACTAATATTGATATACGTTCAATACAACCAAGTTCTTATACATAAACAACTAGAATTTCCAGAAATTCGAAACAAAATTCAATAAACCGAGTTTATACAAATCTGAAACTTATAAATTTTAACATGCATCAACATTTTAGCAAACAATTACATAATCACGAATCATATGTCGAATTAAATCAAATTCGAAAAAAACCAAAAAAAATAAACCATAAAATTTGAAATTTTCAAGAACACACACATGCACATCAATATCGAACAAAAAATGAAGTGTTTTGCGTTATTCTCGGACTCAAGAGCATCATTCTCCCTGTCGGCTCACCAGTGGTTCACCGCTGACGGCAGCAAAGTCCAGTGGTGCCCCTTTCGGGGTTTCCAACCAAAACTCCGCCTATAATAGTATTTTTAATCAATAAATAAACATGTATACACAAAAATCATCAACAGAATCACAACCCTATCGATTTTCATCAAGAACTGAACTAAAACCCGAATTGGGGTTTTCCAAAAT
This sequence comes from Apium graveolens, assembly GCF_009905375.1. Lineage (NCBI taxonomy): Eukaryota > Viridiplantae > Streptophyta > Magnoliopsida > Apiales > Apiaceae > Apium > Apium graveolens. The sequence goes on along the minus strand of NC_133654.1, from coordinate 54,754,835 downwards.
CTCAAGGATTCACACATGCAAGTACACATAGTTGTAGAGGAAAAAAACCAAACACAAAGATGGTTTCAGATTTCAAAACCACTTAAGAACGGAGAAGAACGGAGGAGAGAGAGAGTACAGAGAGAGAGAGAGAGAGTGAGAGAAAGAGTGAGAGGAGGAAGAAGGGGGAAGGGAAGGGAGTATATATATAATAGTTACGGGCAAAATGTTAAATTCACAATTTCTATTTTCTTTTCTTTTTACACAAAAGTCCATAATTAAAATTCAACAATATATATATATTTCTTTGTAAAATATAAAAATGATATAACTCTTATTTTTATAATAAAGAATATAAAATTAGCTCTCTCCCTAAATTTTTAAAATAATTTTTGAGCATATACTTTATTTTCTATTGATTTTACAAATAAATCTCTAATATTAGAAATAACTTTAGAAAAATCAATTGAAAATACCAGAACATCGAAATAAATCCATCTATCATTTTCAAAAAGTCTCTAGGACTATTCCAGAGATATTAGAACAAATTTTACACTTTTATCATACTTTAATTAGTTTGTAAAAATATATAAGATTCAAATAATCCTTATTTTTACCATAAATCCTTTTGAAAATATTTAAAAACTCGTGAATCACACATTCACACTTGTAACTTTCAAATAACATATATTCACATAATAACATTGACAATATTTCATATTTTTACACATTAATACATAATTTCCCTTTTACTAGTTGATTACGCGTATAACAATTACCCGGTAATTCAAATAACAATATAACTTTCACAATTGTGAATCCATACAACATAAACACACAGAGGACTCGATATCTTTCATATCTTAATATAATCCACTAGTTTTATTACTCTTAATCCTTTTTATTTAAATCCATCTTTCATATAATGTGTCCCATTCTACTTGATAGCCCGACAACTTAGCTTAAACCTTTTACCGACTCATCAAACTGGAAGGAGGCATTTTACGCTCTCTTTTAGTATTTCACAGAAATTTCACATAATCCATAAAATTATATAACTTTATATTTTATACTTATAAATCCACATAATCCACAAATATATCACAAAACTATACTTTATTCATTTAATTACATAGCGAAAATCCCAGTTGTTATAAATGGGTTGCTGAGATATCTGAGCCCTGACATTTTATGGAGTTTCTTAAAGTGGAACTTTCAGTGCACCCATGATAGCTCCCAGTGACACATGTGTATGCATTTGAAAATAATTATGGGAGTCAATCAATGACTTGATGTCATTTTGATGGCTTGGAACTTGGGTTGCTAGCTGATTGACCTTTGTAACAAGAGTTGAGTTAAAAGCTTGAAGTTTAGCTATATGGGATTGAAGAAATTGAATCGATGAATTTGAAGAAGAAGTTTCAGTAGTAGACACCCCAACACCAAGTCTTACTGAACCACCCTTTGACTTCCTCAGCTATCAAAGCAAAAGGCTCATATCTGTATTTGTGAAGCTGATCTAGCTTGACCATAGTGTCATTATTCTGAGAGATTTGACTCTGTAGAACTGTGTAAGGCTAGAAAAGACTCCCTCAGTTGCTTGATACTAGCTTCTATTCCTGTGAGATTGAAGGTGGCCATCTTCTCAGAGAATTTGTTGAACTTGTTTTTGATCTCTAGCTGACTTGGTAAGAGCTCGTTAATTCTTGGTCTCATGATCTCTTTTAGGCTTTCTTGATTATCACCCAGAGTCTTCTCTAGTGCTTTTCCAATATAATGGAGAGCTTTGAGTTGTTCCTTATAGACCTCTGTGATGGCATCATAAACTTCATGAGGAGTAAGCACCTTGGCATTGCTACCTAAAATGGTGACATAATTCTCCATAAACTTTTCCAAAGCTTCCTCCATATCAATAGTGAAGGTCTTGGACAACCAAGCATCAATATTACCATCATGTTGAGCTTCATCAACTATCTTTGCATGTTGGTCTTCAATATTTTTTAGTAAGATAGCATAATAGCTTGGTAATCTTGGTTTCACATGTCAAATATGGACAACTGTTGAGCTATATCAGAAAGTCCTTCAAGTTGATCTACAACCATATCACCTACTGATGTTGGTTGAGCTTGAGTATCTTGTAGCCAGTTGGCTAGTAGGCTAGGTGGTTGTTTCGTGAAGGTAGCGGGTAGGTCAGTATTTATAGTTTATATGATTGTTGAGGTGATAGGAATTTTCGTGACTGAAGTCATTGTTGGACTTACAGTGTGAACTGTGGTTGTGACAATTTGTTGTTCACCTTGAGAGTGAACCTCCATTGGAATTGGAGGGGAGTTAGCCAGGATACTATCATGTACCATGGCCTCAAACCCTTGTTCTTCTTGCAAAGAACTAGCACTTGATTGCGCTTGATTTCTTGACTTCTCATTTGATGGATCATTGGGAATTGAATTCCTAACATCAATTATCAAAGCAATATCAGCTAGGGTTATGGGGGGAATTTCCCCTTCTAAAGGAACTTGCAATTGAATTGGAGATGATTTGAGTAGCTCCCACTCAAGAGTACTACCCTCAAACCTTGAAGCCCGTGAATGTTGTTATACATATGAAGGTGCAGATATTGTCACAAGGTCTTAAGTAAAACTGATGAAACCTTTGTGTTTTGGATGGTGTCATCAAGGTCCAACTCAACATTTGGCCTCTCACCATCTAATCGTGGTTCCTGAGTGGTGAACACAGGTTCAAGAACTGTGTCACTTGATTTTGGCAGGACTTGAGAAGTGGAATCAGGTTCTTCATTAAATGAAGTTCATTAAATGAAGAAGAAATTTGAGATATAAGATATATGATATCAGAAGTGAATGTTGACAACTCTCCATATGTTGAAGAGGTATTTTCAATAAATATGCTCTCATTGTGTGCTCCAACCACTTGACTTCTTTCACCTTCTTGAGAGTTGTCAAGAAGGGGTGCAGACTTTATACAAGGGGCACTTGGGAGAGTGTTTTGTTTAATAATGACATCTTATTGAGATTATGCCACCATAGTATGTTCTGATCCCATATTTACAACTCCATACTTTTAAGAAGATACAGAGGTGTTCAAATGAGTGGTCAACTCTTTCTTCTTCTTTCTTATTTTCTTGACCAGGTGACTCACATCTTCACTTGGGTTCTCTCCACTCTCATTTATCACAGTGAGGTTTATTTGCTTTTTATTCTCTTTACTAAGTTCATCCTTCTGAGGGGATGAAACAATTGGCTTACTAGCACCTATGGACTTAGAATAAATGGTTTCAGCTTTGGTAGGCCCCTGCGGGTTGTCCTATTTTGGTGCTTCTGCAGGACCAGAAGCCGTAGCCGTACTAGTAGAAATAGTGGTTCTCATATCAGGCATTGGGTAGGGGTAAAACCTAAATTTCCCCAACATAAAGTTAGTGATATTAAGACTTACCTCTACTTGATTCTTCTTGTTTAGTTGTCCAAATAGAAATTTAGAAACACTGACTTGGAAATGCCTATTAAATTTGCATCAATACCTTCAAGTAAATGAATATATTTCACCTTATAATTTAAGGCCGGCATTATAAACCTAGGAAAAAATATTTCCCTACCTCTATATTTCAATGAAATTGTGAGCCTGGTGCTTAGCTCACTCAGAATCAAGCTTCCAACCTTCAAATGCCTGTCATATGCCATTGAGAAAATCAGCTTTTGGACCACACCGAAGATGTTTTCAAACCCAATTTTCCTGCATGTGAAGGCCCTTATAATTGTGTCAAATATAAAAGGACTATTCTCTTCTTAGGTGCTTCTTGTTGAGCCTTGCTAGATCCACTTTTTCTGCATAGTAAATGAAATCCATGAAATCTTTAATCTCTTGAGAGGTAAGAGGTGCAACTTAATTTTATGTGGAAATTCCTAAAGTAATGTTCAAGTCCTGGGCATCAAATTATGCAACTTTGGCATTAATTGAGCATTTCACCACAATATTCATGACCCGGTCTTCATCCACAATGTTGGTGAGAAGGGCAATATTCGAGAATTCATTTAGAACATCCAAGTGCAAGGTTTGATTTGCAGTAAGCGCTCCTTCAAGGTATGAATCCGAGCAAAATTTCACAAATCACTTAATATTATAAGGTACTTGTGTTGGGTCAACAAATGCCAGGAAGTTGGTTCCATCCTTGGGGATTACTGTTCTTACGATGTTGGAGTTGGATGCCATTTGTAAGCTTGAGGAAAAAAATGAGTGGGTAAGTTTTGGACAAAAAGAAAGCTTGTAGAGATGTAAAATTGAGAGAAATTGTTATAATTAGGTTATAGTAGATCTCGAAAGAGTAAAAATGTGTTATGTCGAGATGTTTGGATATTTATAGTGTGCAGATGTTACTTCACTACAAGAGAAGTAGAAACAGTAAAAATTCTATCGAGAAGTCATATGGAGCTTGGAGAGAACTCATAACGAGATGTCATTTTGTGAATTATTATCGAGAACTTGATAGTGACATGTCGATATGTAGTACAAATAGCTAGTTTTGTAAAAACCCAAATTTTTGACATCGGTAAAAGATGTTATGAATAGTAATCTTGCGAGTTAATAAAAACTTTTATGACCACAATATAAACAGGTATTCAATTTAAGTTTCAGAGTTGATATTATGATTATACATAACAAATGAGTGCGTGTAAAAATCGTTAGTTTTGAAGAAAAACCATTATTACAAATGGTTGTATTTCATGAGTTGTCAAAGAATACGAGAGTTATACTACGATCAAAAGATTTACGAGAATTGGAATTCCACAAATTATAATCAAGTTCAAGTATAAGAACATATATGGAATTATGATAAGAAGATTTATACCACGAACTACTTACGATGATTGATTGAGAATAAGAGATGACGATTAAGTATTTACGTAAGTTTATTTCAAAAAAAAGTATTTACGTAAGTGAAGAAATGAAGGAATCAAGCCCCTGCAACTTCCATGCATGATTCATGCAAACCAAACGAGTACAAGCAAACTAAATTAGATATTTGTTAGAAACATGGTTCCTTAAAAATAGGATTTTTGTTCTTCAGTATGAAAATCTTGTACCAGGCTAGGATATAGGCTAGGATATTTTATGCATCTTGACTACATTTTATACATATATATATATATATATATATATATCAATGAGTAGCAACCAATCCAAAGAAACTCTCTTTTTTCTCTAGAAAACAAGCAGTTCGGATTTTCAGGAACAAGGGGGAAAGAAAAATTCAAAACTCAAGTTCTAGAGCTTCAAAATCACACACTTTTATCCATAGAACCTCCATATCATAGGTAAGGTGCGTATGAAATTTCACTAATCCAAGGAGTTTTTAATTTTAGAAAATTGTTTGAAGTTGAGGGTGAATAGTAACTTCGAACATAACTAACTTATTTTCTTATTTTTTCATGGACGTTCAAGACTCCTAAAGTTAGACCAAGCTCTCCTCAAGGATCTTAGGACTTTATTAAGTATTAACAATCTTCAATAAAGGTATTAACATCATCCAACCATTGATTTATTTGAGTTATAAGATTGAGTTTGAGTTATTTTTAAGTACATATTGATTCATGGAGTTTGGATTGTAAGAAGTTAGGTTTTGATAGTTGATTGTTATGGATTGATGTTGGTGATGATTTCATAGAGTTTAAAAACTAATCTTCCAATAAATATGATGGAATTGGTGTTTGAGTTCGTGTTAATGGATTTAACGTAGTTAAAATCGGGAATCGTTACGCGTATAGCTTTCGTAATATCCATTTACATTTAGGACTATTTTAAGGCTTATTTTAAAACTATAAATCTTATATTTTCAAACACCAAAAAATATTACTGTAAAGATCTTATTTCTATTTTGTAACCATATAAAGATCGTGTCGAGGAAATTTACAATTTAGGAGAAAAGTTCATTTTAGTAAACGTAGTCGAGAAAACCAAATTGCTATGTGGTACTGACTTTGAGGGGAAAAAAGACCCTTAAACATTGTTAAAAACTATGAAACTTGGTCCTCATATGACGTGTGCAGTAAGAAATCCTCGGTAAAATTTTGAGCTTAAAATATTAGAATTTCAATTTTATAAAAACATTGGAATTGAAGTCGCGCAATATTCAATGTGACAACGACCTAGCCACTGAATAAAAATGCTACTTCGGGATTTTCACTTATCTTCCCAGAAAACTATTTTTAAATGATTTGTTCTAAATGTACACTAGATCATGCACGCGAAGACGGTGCGTCCATTGAGGTAACGTTTTGAAAGAAATTAACGTTTTAGTGAAAATGATGCATGTAGTAAAATTCTGTAGTTGACTAGACTTTTAAAATATTTTTTACCTATTAAATTCATGTTTTGAAACTAAAACTTTATGAAAAATATTATAAATACTCAAGAATATCCTCGAGATAGTTTCGTAATTAAATTTAATTTTTTTGAATTATTAAAATGTTAGAGTGAGAGTCGCGTAATAGTAACATTCGCTAAAGTCCACTCCAACAGACTACTTTCACCGTCCATTATGAGTAAGGGTTGATAGTTATTTCGAGTTGGTTGAATATCATAAATTGTAAAGTATTGTACTTATTGGAAATATAAGCCACTGATGAAATTAGGAATACTAATTAAGATTATAATATTATGGACAAGAAAACCCGGAACGACTGGAAGTCGGAAAAGGTATCTTGGACTTTAGACAAGTTACGAACTTTACCCTTATGAAACTGTTGTGTTGTAATTATGATATATGTAATTATGTATGCATGCGAAAGATATAAATTATTTTTTAAGTTAAAATATATTTTTTTACGAGTTTAGATAAATTGTTCTACTCGATTGTTGATGATGTTGGTATAGTATAATACTGAAATGATAATGCTAGTGAGTAGCATAGGACGTTATATTATTGACCGAGAGTGGGTCCGTAAAAGTCGTTAAAAACCCGGAAGAATTCTAGAGATGATTATATTTTGTACATATATTTATATTAAATAATTATACAAATATTTTTAAGGACAATACGTTCCTTTTAGATTATTAATTATACAGAGTACTTTATCAAACAAATTTTAAAATCTATATTTCGAATAACAAATACTATTCAATATTTATCATTATTTAGTCGATGATTATTATTTTGAATATTCATTAAAAAGAGATTTATGAGATGACAAATATACTAATTTCATCTATCGAGCATTTTCCAAAATGTTATTTTGAGTAACATTATTTGTTATTAAATATTATCTAAACAATGAGTATTATTTTGTATATTCATTTTACGAAGGAATTTAATCAAGTTTTACTATTTAATAATTAGTATTCATTACTAAATTTTTATTCAAGGTTTTATATGATTTAAAAATCATAAATTCCATTTTAAAATATTTTCTAGACTTTCAGAAAATTATTAAAGTACTTGTAAATATCTCAAAAATTTTAATTTGACTTATTTCAAATAATTTAAATATATTGTGAAAGGAAACTTCCCCTTAAATATCTATCTGCTGACAACGGTCAACCCACACTATTAAAATATTTTCTTCAAACACTTTTTGGAAGTATGTATATATTGTACAAGACTTGCATGTACTATAACAAGACTAAGTCAAATTGAAAGCCCTAAGAATTAGTTGTATGATAACCTAAATCTATATTTTGTACTGTATTACTTGAGTCTGTAAAAACGTCAAAGATTAGACTGGAGTATTTTTCTGTAAGAAGTCTCAAGCCTAAGAATAAACTCTGGAAGAAGATGAAGATCATGCCTTACAGAAATTGTGATGAAACTTGGAGTTGAATAAATTTATTTTGGGAAAAATATTCTAAGTCAAGATATCTACAAGTCACAGATCAAGTCATATAGAGAAGTCATTCGAGAACTCAAGAATGACTTATCGAGAAGTCCAAAATAGCTTATAGAGAAGTCCCAGAGATATCGACAAGCCAAATGAAGACATTAAGATTAGACATATTGACAAGTCAAATTCTCATTAGAGATCTCAAAGATATCTAAAAGTCAAAATGTATATAGAAATCTCTGAGATATCGACAAGTCATTTATGCATTAGTGAACTCAGAGATATCGACAATCCAAATGAAGACATGAAGATTGGAGATATCGAAAAGTCAAATTCTCATTAGAGATCTCAGAGATATCGACAAGTCAAAATGCTTATAGAGATCTCAGAGATATCGACAAGTCATTTCTACATGCAAAAATTTGGAGACCTCGACAACATCTCACAACATCTGCTTACTTCAGACATGACAAATCAAGATTATTAAACAATTATGCTCAGTTATAATGAAGATGTTGAGAAGCAAAAGCAGAAGCAGAAGATTGTAAATGAAGCTGAGAAGGATGGTAATGTAGATGCTTGTCTATCTAAAGACTTCACACTGGAGATGGATCAGGTCTAGGAAAGATTCAGGTAGGAGTATGTCACAATTTTAGGGAGAAATACCAAGGTCCTGACTCCATAAGAGGTATATGATGCTGTTAATGAAGTCTACAAGGCTCAGATCAATGTTTTTCACGTATTTGGTAAAGCACTAGATATAACGACTCGTATATTTTTGTGTTATTTTAAAAGTGTAATGGCTGAATAATTAAATAAATAAAATTTGTGTATTGGTTTTGTCAACTGTGTGTTGTCTTGTTAATATTTATGTTTGATTATTGGTGTACAGGGATTATTTGTATAAATAATTATTGAGCCGTATTGTTTTTGTTTCACTTTTTAAAGTGGTTTTATTGCATATTTATTTTCATAAATATATAGATGGTCTCTAAAATTGTTTTTATGCTTTTATAATTTCAAAATTTTTTTTTGGGATTTTATAAAATTTAGAAATCAATATTTCATTAATTATTTATCTTTAAATAATTTTCTGATTGTATTTATTTGTAAATTCAGTATTTAATTCCAGGATGCTTCAAAAATTATGAAACTCATATTTAATAAAGTTTATAATATTTTTATAATTTTAAAATTATTTCAAAAAAAATTCTGATTAAATCCACCCGCACGTTTGTTCGTTAAATTGTTAAATGCGGGTATGAGTTGCATTTCAAAAAAGGTTTAAAAATTATGAAAATTTTATATTATTGGTTTTGATTTATTCCGGGAAATTTAAAATTTGTTTGACAATTTTTGAGGTATTTTTAACCACAAGTTTATCCGTTAAAAACAAATTACGGGACAAAAACCGGGCCACAAAACCTTCATATTTATCCCTAATGCTACATGTCAGCTTCTGAGTAAATGTACTTCTATGTGTTTCAATTAGCAAAGAAAAGAAAAAAATAAATAAACAAAACTCCCAACCCCCCGCTTCACTCGTCTCTCTCAAAATCTCTGTCTCTGTCTCTGTCTGTCTGTCTGTCTCTCTCTCTCTCTCTCTCTCTCTCTCTCTCTCTCTCTCTCTCGTCTCTCGACTCTCTCTTCATCTCTCAATCAATTTCTCCCTTTCTCTCTCTTCTTTCCCCTCCCCCTGTTCCCGTATTATTCCCCATTTCTACTTGGTTCGCCGTGCATGTTGCTCCGGTAAGTAGCCATCGGTTGTGTGGTTGTGTTGTGATTCTGTGTGCATATATATATATAAAATTGTGTATATACGTGTGTGCAATTGTGTGTACCTGTGTGTGATTGTGTATGTGTGTGTGTGTGTGTGTTTGTGGTGTTGGTGCCGCGCGCGCGGTGGCCCTTTCTCGCGTGTGTGCTGCGTGGTTTTGTTCCCCTGTTTCCTGTTTGTCCTTGCCGATTATAAATTGGGGAATTATTATATTAATTCTTATAATTTTCTACATGAGTTTTATTAACTGATTTCGTGAAATGAATTATTCGTGTGGGAAATGATTTTTAAATAATTGGTGGAATTTGCGTTGTAAACCCAAAATTTAATCGGGTACCCGCAAATTTTACCATCGTCGACGATGAGCCTCGGCGAGTCGACGGTGGACGGTGATGATTAATTCTGAGTCCTACATTTATAAAACAAATAAAGTGGTTCGTATAATTATTTTTCGGAACATAAATAAGTATTTATTTTAAAAGTCATATCGAGATTCCAATATTGTAAAATTGTGACTGTTGGGAATTGGACGTCGATTATGTTTCGACGGGTAGTCCAATAAATAGAGGGGCCGCTATACAAATTTTCTGAAAAATTATTTTAATTACGTGAAGCGTACTATATTATATTAAATGTTTTGTGATTGTAAATTTTGTTACGTGAATACGTGTATATATACGAGTCGGGTTATCATATTGGGTTAGTTATGTTCGAGGATATTAAGCATGTCTATATAACTAATTAGGTTATTATGTTACCGTAGATCCCAGTCAAAGTTCGTGAGGACTAAAGCTAGTCGAGGGTAATTACCCTAGGAATTCAGAGAAATCATCTCAGGGAAAGTACCCCTGACCATACTTTTGTGGTTCAGTACATATGAGTAAACTTTTGTTTTATTTTCAAATAGGAACATAAATGTTTTAAGTTACGTATCCCCTGTAGTTTTAGTTATTTGTTTAAAACCTGTTTAGGGGAAAAGTAACTTCAAAAAGGTACTTATCTCGAATGAAAATGATTTGTGAACCAATTTTACGTGTTTTGTTAAATGAATGGTTTTAAACTGAGATAGGTCCAAGTGATTTGAAAACTGGATAAAAACGATCAGATATTGGATACATAGGGGCCAGAGTGGCCTATTGAGGTTGCGTAAGCGGCTAACTCAGTGCGCGCACTACATAACCGATTAGTCCAGAAGGTCAGAGACCTAGCTAGTCTCTGAGTTCCGGAACATGTTTATGGGATGGTAGATGGAGCCATCTAGTGTTGATAGCCCAATCAGCTGTCTTCACATATCCACTTTGTATCTGATTTGGCTTTGTGATTCCCGTAATGAAGCAAGTGATTTATATAGTTAGTTTATAAATGAGAATAACATGCTAAAATTGGACTTTGCTGTTTACACAGCACACAACTACGTTATTTTATTAAGAGTAAGCTAGTCAGTGATATCCAGTTTTAAATGTTGTTATCTCGACATATATTTGAAATGATTTACAGTGATGCCTAGACGATCTATCAGACGAGGTTAGAACAGAGTTTCAACCCCTTCCGGTCCCAGCTCCTCTGAGGTAATTTGTATCAGACCATGTGCGGTCTGACGAGTTGCTGAATAAGTTAGTGTGTCAGACTTTTAAATAAATGGTTGTGTAATAGTGAGTAGCTTAAATCATACTTGAACCTGGATCGGATCTTGGATTTGGGGTTGTGTTAGTGTAATAATAATAATCTCGTAATTTATATTTGTGGTTTGTTATGTTTGGTGACGTCAAGTCCTGAACTCGGGGTTGGGCTGTCACAGTTGGTATCAGAGCTACAGGTTCAAGTCCCTGATTTAGGTTAGGATTTGAATTAAAAGGGTGTAGAAACTGTGTCCTTAAGTGTGAGTCAGCTACTCATTTAGAGTAGCGAACCTAAGAGTCAATTGAGGGTTTCGAAGGCGTTACTGAATGGTTTCGAGCACATAAACGTAACGAAAACAGTAATTAAAAACGTGAAAAATCAGAATTTTCGAAACCCACCGCAGGATCCATGCGAAAAATAGATATTTAATTCATAGATCAGATTGTTTACCTTAAGAAACTTTACAAATTGGTTGACTAATGGAGATCCAAAGCTTGTTCAATCACCACGCATCTTGCTCTCACGATCTACGCTCTATCGGTATCCACACGAATGCTTGAACGCATGGATTGAATGTGTACTAGCACAAACTAATTTCTTCTTTTTCTCCCAATCTTCTCCCTTGGTGGCTAGGGTTTTAGTAAAAGCCTTTCATACAAAATCAGCCACACAAGAGATATTATATAGAGAGTATAATAAGAATTATATTAAATATATTTGTGATGTCATGTCTAATAATTATTTGTGTTTAGTTTTCAGATCTTGACTAACAGGACAAATCAAGACTTAACTGCAAATCAGTACTTATACTGAAGTCAGAACTTAAGATATCAGAACTAGAGTTATCAGAACTTACGATATCAGAAGATATTTATCAGGAGATAATATCAAAACTTAAGAAGACATTCAGATAAGGAAGGCGGCTTATTGAAGGAAAGAAGATTAAGACAAACACAAGAAAAGATATGTATGGAGAAGAATTCTATGAAGAATAGAAGACTTGGAGCAAAAGATAACTAATTGATATATTTTAGGATGCAGACTTATATTCGATATCAATTAGAAGATTATCTTGTAACTGTGTCTATATAAACACAGCATAGGGTTTACACTAGAAGTGTTACCTTAATCGAGAATATTATTCATTGTAACCCTAGCAGCTCCCGTGATATTTGTTCATCACTGAGAGAGAACGGTTCCATTGTAATACTGTTTTATTAATAAGATTATTCTGTGTTTCATACTTGTGTTTTTAATTCGATTTGATTGCAGTATACACTGTATTCAACCCCCTTCTACAGTGTGTGTGACCTAACAAGTGGTATCAGAGCCTATCTGTTAACACATATACAATAAAGATCCAAAAAAATCATGTTTGAAAAAGAACAAACTCCAACCAAGCCTACCAAAACTGAAGAAACTCCAAAGACTCAAATTCATAGTCGATATGAGACTATTAGGGTTCCCATATTGAAACCTTCTGAGTATCCCATATGGAAAATGAGGATGACTATGTTTCTGGAAGCTACAAATCCAGAATACCTTGACAGAATTAATGAAGGACCACATAAGCCAACCAAGCTCTTTGTTGTAGTTGTAGATCAGCCAGCACAGACTGTACCAAAGGAGAAAAGTGAGTATACAGCTGAAGATATCTCATCTATTGCCAATGATGCAAAAGTAAGGCATTTGCTGCATAGTGCCATTGATAATGTCATGTCAAATATGGTAATTAACTGCAAGACTGCAAAAGAGATATGGGATTCCTTGGAAACAAGATGCCAGGGAACTGATTCAATTAAGAAGAACAGGAGGACTATACTCACTCAAGAGTATGAGCACTTTGACTCAAAACCTAATTAGTCATTAACTGGTTTATATGACAGATTTGTCAAACTCTTGAATGATCTGTCACTGGTGGATAAGGAATATGATCTTGAAGATACTAATCTTAATTTCCTTTTACCTCTTCCTGAAAGTTGGGATTTGAAGGCAACTACTATAAGAGACAACTATGCTCTTGATAAAACTACTCTTAATGAAATTTATGGTATGCTTATAACTCATGAACTTGAGATGGATCAAAAAAGCAAGAGACATGGGAGAAAGTCAAGAATAGTTGCTCTTAAGGCTGAGGAGGAATCCCCCAAAGTGGCTGCCTCAAAGGAAGGAAAAAAAGG